>NW_025814041.1:728224-980304 GCF_021917145.1 Hypomesus transpacificus
ATTTACAGACACCCCGAAAATCTAAGTGAAAAAATGGTGTGGCAGGCTAGTCCATGTTGCCAAAATTCAATTCCTGCAACTCAAAATGCTTTTCAATATCTCGTGTGGCCCCCACGTGCTTTTATGCATGCTTGACAACGTCGCGGCATGCTCCTAATGAGACGACGGATGGTGTCTTGTGGGATGTCCTCCCAGATCTGTCAAAAGGCATCAGTGTGCTCCTGTAAAGTCTGAGGAGCAATCTGGTGGCATCTGATGGACCGAAACATAATGTCCCAGAGGTGTTCTATCGGGTTTAGGTCAGGTGATCGTGAGGGACTGCCTGCATACTCTTGCCACGAGGCCGGGCATTGTCGTGCATCAGGAGGGACCCAGGACCTACTGCACCAGCATAGGGTCTGACCATGGGTCCAAGGATTTCATCCCGATACCTAATGGCAGTCAGACTGCCGTTCTCTAGCCTGTAGAGGTCTGTGCGTCCCTCCATGGATATGCCTCCCCAGACCATCATTGACCCACCACCAAATCGGTCATGCTGAACAATGTTGCAGGCAGCATAGCATTCTCCTTGGCTTCTCCAGACCCTTTCACGTCTATCAAAAGTGCTCAGGGTGAACCTGCTCTCATCTGAGAAAAGCACAGGGCGCCAGGGGCGGACATGCCAGTTCTGGTGTTCTATAGCAAATGCCAAGCGAGCTCCACGGTGCTGGGCAGTGAGCACAGGGCACACTACAGGACGTCGCGCCCTGAGGCCACCCTCATGAAGTCTGTTTCTGATTGTTTGGGCAGAGACATTCACACCAGTGGCCTGCTGGAGGTCATTCTGTTGGGCTTGGGCAGTGCTCAACCTGTTCCTCCTGGCACAAAGCAGCAGATATTGGTCCTGCTGATGGGTTGAGGATCTTATCCAGCTAGAGTAACTGCCTGTTTCCTGGAATCTCCTCCATGTTCTGGTGATTGTGCTGCGAGACACATCAAAACTCCTGGCAACGGCATGCGTGGATGTGCCATCCTGGAGTATTTGGACAATCTGTGCAACTTCTGTAGGGTTAAGAAATTGCCTCATACTGCCAGTAGTGATAATGACTCCAACTAAAGCCAACACTAGTGGGAAACCAGTCAAAGAGATCAAGAGGCCAAACTTGAAATGGCCTCCACATGCAAAACCAGTCCTGTTTTGGGGGTCGTCTCATTGTTGCCCCTTTAGTGCACTTGTTGTTAATTCCATCAACACCAATGCAGCGGAAAGTGATTAACAACCCCCTCTGCTACTTAACTGACCAGATCATTATCAGAGAAGTGCAATTTAATTCATGCCATACCCTGATAAAAAAAAATTGAGCAGTGTATTATTATTTTTTGAGCTTAATGTAATATAACCATTATGTTGGACTCATATATTTGCCGAATGTATTTAACTATGAATATTATTATATTTAACTTGAATGCATCAGTTTTGGACAAATTTGAGCAGAGAATTCTGAAACTAAGGCCCAATGTCCCCCCTATTCCCCAAGCCCTGAACCCTCAAAGACTTACTTGACGTCACCTAGTAAGTGATTGGGTGCAAGAGGCTGCAAGGGCTCAAAATGCTATAAATTGTAATGGCACGGCACTTTGCTGCATTATTGTGTTTAAACATACACCTTCACTTTGATTTGTTCCCAATATGATAATGAGAGGAGGCCAGTAGATGTGGAAACTGATGTTCAGACATTGCAATCAATCCAGAGCCATTGTCACGAACGCCTGGGACACACTGACGCCCTGAAGCGCCGCGAAGTGCCACAATGTCACAATGCTGTTCACACTAGATGCGCATTTTCTCCATGCCAGTCATCAAGCCTTTTTACCTTCTCTGAGCTTTCTTTTTTCACATGTAAAGCTGACATGGTACATAAACATGGCATAGGCTATATTTACGCAACTTGTTGCTTCAACAACCTTCGCAACAGCATCCTAACATAACGTGACAACATTTGGCTCTTTGTTGACGTAGTCTTTGTAAAATACGTACACAACATTTGTTGTGTAAAAATACACAATATTTTACTAGTGCAAGATTACAGTACATGTTACGCCACCGCTCACTCAACCAGTCGTGTGTCGGCTGGACTAACGAGCTAGCAGTGGCACAGAACAGACACGTAAGCTTATGTGACGAGACTGAATAAAACACAAGTATAAAAACTAGTGCTGTCAGTTAAACGCGTTATTAATGGCGTTAACGCAAACCCAAATTAACAGCGTCAATTTTTTTATCGCGCGATTAACGCTCTTTTTGACCTCGCAAACGTTGTCGTTTTTTTTCACATTCTGTTGCAACAACCACTGACGTTGGAAAACTACAATACCGCACCGGATCTAGCTAGACCGGAAACAAAACAACAGGCACGGCACACACACTTGTTTGGGCTTGCGAGCCGGCTAAAGAGTAGTAGCAGAGCCCGTTTACAGATATTAGACATTCTCTGGTAGTAGGCTAACGTTACGTTTTGAGTTGATTGCCAGCGCCTGACGCCGAAATGGATGCCAATAAGATTCTGAATGGAAAGTTTACTTTTAAAAGGTTGCCAAATGGTTCCATTGACAAGACCAAAGTGATCAATGTGTTCTGTTGTTGTGAACTGAGCTATCATCGCAGCACGTCGTGGAGTCTAAAATACAATTTTGATGGCCAAGCACACAGCTGATGCGAATTCTCCGCCCGCTCGTCAAAGCCAGGCGATTGCAATGTTGTTTTCAATTAAAAAAAAAACATTTGCACGAAGCAATCCGAACCACTTTTCTATGTTGATAAGAGCATTACAATTTGAAAAAATAATGGATGAAAAAGAAATCAAGGGACATTCAGAATAGACATTTTTTTGCTATTAATTGCGATTAATCGCGAATTAACTATGACATTAATACAATTAATCGCGATTAAATATTTTAATTGTTTGACAGCTCTAATAAAAACACACCAGGGACACTGACAACATCAGCAACCCTGCACAATGCATTATTATTTTAATGTAATCTTTCAATTCAGGCTTGTCACATTTAGGGTTGTCCCCACTTAATCGACTAGTTGATTTTCTGGTCGATATGCTCTTGGTCGACTAAGATTTTTTAGTCGAGCTGCCATATGGCAGTGTGAGATCTGATTCCCGCTTGTGTCATCATTGCTGAATTAACTTAATGTTCAACAGAAATTGTAGATTATATTTTTTAAGACAAATAAACCAACTCGAAAAATATCTAATTTAAAAGAAAAGGTGTTACTGTTTTCCTTTTCATTAATCTGCGCTTTGTTTTGGTTCGGTATTTTGCACATGGCACGAGCACAATTGGCTGCAAAACTACAAACTCTGCCATAGCCTACTTTGTCGGTGTTATTAGTCAAAATGGCAAAGAAATATGTGGTATGGCAGCATTTCATTAAAGTACATTTACAAAGTACCGTTGACTCCAAAAACGATGAATGCAAACTCTGCCAACAACGGTTTATTTTTCATAGTTCGACGTAGAATATGATGTAGCCTACCACCTGAAAAACGTAAGTTGGTCTAGCCGTACTCTGCTCATGCTAACGCGCTGGGTTGAAAAATCAACATGCCTATTAGAATCACATCCAAATCAAATGACATTATCTTCTCCGGCCAAGACAACAACATCTTTCTCTGTGGCACCGTTCCCCACTCAGCTTCTACGCAAGTTTGCATGCTGCAAGTTTTCAGGCAGCGCTCTCTGATGATTTGCATGTTAAACAAACAATATTTTAAATTTGTAGTACATGGTAAGAGATATTAAATACCATCGGCATTCGGTTACAACAGGACTGGTGATACGAGTCTTATTATTGACTATTAGCGGCTGAATCTGCAATGTCCAGCAGCCATCGAGTCAGATCACGAAAATGTTTGACCGTTTTTTTTCTTCAGATTTACCAACGCTAGCGTTTAATGCTCCTCATTTACATAAAGTTGAGCCTTGCCTTCCCACAATGCCCTACACGAGCATCAACGCCGGGTTTCATTGAAAATGAATTGGAAGGTGACGCCGACGTGCCAGCTAATCGCGGTGCTTCACAGCCAGTGTGTCCCGGGCGTCACTCTGTATCAATTTCAGCAGCTACAAGTCCTATATTTGCCATTATAGCCTCTACACGGAACAGTAGGAAGTCGGGACATAAATCTTTGTTTACAACGAGGTTGGCCAGCCTGGCCAAGTCTCTGGCAATTGCTCTATTTATGTTGTCCGTGACAGCAAGGATGGATGCAAGGCTAGCATAATCAGCAGCAATGCACTGAAATTGCTCATTTTATGTATTGGGCTGTTAAACTCTCTCTACTGCAGATTGATAATACAACCAGAACTCAACTAAACGTAATTTTTCTGTTAGTGAAGAGGCGGACTAAAACACTTCAACGATGGTAGGCTATAGCAGTCTGTTGATAAAGGCTAATATTTAATTAAATTGCGCGGTTTGGTCCGGATTTTACCATTAGCGGAACTGAAGGTGTCAGAATAAACACACAACACACTTGATGGTTGTTGTGTGTGAGTCTGGCCAATCATGAAATCGCTGTGAGAAAATGTGCTTGGCTACACAGCCGGCACTCAAATCGATATCACGGTACTTTGATGGCATACGTCACAGTGACCTAGCCTCGTGCCCTAGTAAAATGTAAAGATTGAGGTTTAACAATTTACTTTATTAGTCAGTGCATTCAGTTTGATTGATAAAGCCCATAAAAATCTACGCAGTATCCCAATCAACGCTTGTAAAATCAATGCAGTTTAACCAAAAACACAAACCAATGCCCGTAGAATTCCATGTCAGTGCGCTCTTCTGAGCTTGCCTAAGAGCCACTGCAGCGCGCACACAGAAGTCCAGGTGTTGGACTCAGCACACAAGTCAGAATTTAGGTAGTCATTACAAAACTAAAGAAAGTTTCTAAATGATAGGCCTAATGATCATCTTATTTTGACTAAAACATAAAAACAATATGACATGAAGCTCAAAAAACAGTATTTGCGCTCAAATGAATGCAAAGAAATGTGCGCGCTCGCATTAACTATTGATGTCCCTGCCAAAGCTGATATCAAACTGGCATCCCTGAACTGTTGTATAGTGGGTTAAGCAAGGGTAGTTGCTATCGCCGAGTGCATTGTGCGCAGCAAGCTTGGAAGAAAAAAAAGGGATATGAATAAGGGCCTGTGCCCCAGTAAAGCTTTATGTCTAACAACGCCCTGGTTCAACTGCCTGTTTCGGCGCATTAAAGTGCTGGGTTTTCTTAATGCCAGTTTCGTACCGTTCCTAAAAAGCCATTTCCTCAGTATGTTACCAGTACTGGTATACTGTGCAACACTACTACCCAGTAGCACAGACCTATGAGGTGGAGAGAGTACTAGCCAGGGTCTGACAGTCCTTGTGAGGGACGGCACCCTCTGGGTCTACCCAGCAGACCAGCCCTCCTCCCCCCAGACACGCTGCTGCACCAACGGTGCCATATATGGTTTTGAGGGGGGTCAGACACCAGACCCTACATCAGGACTCGCCTGCATCTTCAGCTGTGTCTCTGACAATGCCACTCCCTCTCTGTGGACTCCGTCAGCTGACTGAAACACATACCACACACGCAGACGTATGCACAGACGCACACATGCACAAAAACATACATTGATGCACAGACGCACATAATAAGAATGCAATGTATTAATTTACAATATTATAATAATGTATTCATTTAGCAGATGCTTTTATCCAAAGTGACAGAGCACAAGGAAATTTGAACCGGCTTTTTTTCCCTCAGCATTCAAATGCTCTATCACACATACATGCACAAGTGCACAGATGCACACACACAGAGACAACTTGCTACATTTCTCAGCATTGCAAAAAAAGCTTTGACACTCACTCTCCACATTATAAAAATAAAACTGATACATCAGTCAGTGCTGGATAACAACATTGATGGTTACATTACATTGACCAAAAAGTCAGTTTTTGAGGCTTACTTGACGTAATACCTCCCCAGCAAAATCAAACCGGATCAACAATGACTGCTGAAGGACAAGATCTGTTAAAGCCGAGGATAATGAAAAATCTCAACTGAGAGAGGAAACACAAACAAAATAGCTCTCCAACCAACCATGTACAACAGGCCTCACACCTTCAGCACAGACAATCACTCCAATTAAATTTCAGCTGGTAGCTGGTGAACAGTGAGCACAAAATACTCGAGGCTCCTCATCTGAAGGGGGCTCTCCTGACGAGTATGCATGCGTTAAACATGGGGTTTAAAGAAAATATCGACCGCAGACTAAAGAAATTAATAAAAAAGAGACAGAAGATGCTTGCAACAGAGAACTAAAAGTATGAGGGGCATGCTTTGGAATGGAAGTTTTTTTCAAATGGCAATTCAATGTGCAAAGTGGAAATGCAATCTGCAATTAAGTTTGAATTATTTTGAATACGATTTAAAATGATAGCTTATTACATATCCTCAGGTTTTTTCGACTGTTTATTCAAATGGAATGCATTTTTTCAAATGAAAATTCAATGTGCTAAGTGGCAATGCAATCCGCAATTCAAATAGAAAAGTTTAAAATAGCTATTCAATGTCAAAATGCCAATGTAATCCTCGATTCATTCAATGTGGCAGCGAGAAAGTGCCCCCAGTCTATTGCCTTAACATTTACACTTTCAGCAATAAAATTCAAATGGAAATGCAATCTGTCAGTGATTCGTCAAGACGGGTCTTCAGTTAGGACGTCACCTCGTTTCGACATTGGCTGTGGCTGGCTGCGGCTGGATCATTAACTCTATGGGCTGGAGGCACCAATCTGCAAGAGTTTCCACTTGCAGTCGGGGAGGAGTTGAAAACGGGCCGTCAATCGGACGTGTTCTGCTTCCCGTGGTTTGCTGCGTTAACATCAGGCATATGAGTTTAGATAAAATGTCCTACTTATATAATGTATTTAAATTATTTAGTGTGCTTGGAATCAATCACATTGTAAGCTTCCTTTTTAAATTAGGCTAACTAATGTGTTTTTGTATTAATATAAGATGTATTGTTTTTTAGGGTGACTTTTTGAAATTATGTCAAGGCAGGGGCGGTTCTACACGGGGGCCTACAGGGGCCAGGGCCCCTGTAAAAATGTCCCTGGCCCCCCCTGTGGCCCCCCTGAGCTGACTGTAAAAAATTTAAAAATAAAATAAAGAAAACTACTACTACTTCTTCTAGTAGTCATCATGAAATGAGGAAGGGGCATTGCAGCCTTTTTTTCCCCAGTAAATACAAAAGTTAGAGAAGCATATCAAGGTATTGAGAGAGCTGAAGAGCTGGAAGAGGGAGAGCCAGAGCCGTTTGTATGATTTTAATGTAAAGCAAAATTTAAGCATTTAATGTTTAAATATCAGTTGTTTGTTTTTAATGTGCCCCCCTGATTAAACACTGGCACCCCCTTGGCCCCCTCAGTAAAATGTGTCTAGAACCGCCACTGTGTCAAGGGTCTACATATGAAAAATAGCAAGATTGGCTAATTCTGGCACATCTACAGTCATGTTCGTTGATGTGCACTGCCCATGTAAATAAATTAAAGTTGATTAAATAAATAAACAAAATAATACAATTTCAGTGCACTGAAATTGGTCATTTTATATATTGGGCTGTGTTAAACTCTCTCTCCAATCTGCAGATTGATAATACAACCAAAATTCAACTCAACATAGTCTTTCCGTTCGTGAACTGACGGACAAAAACACTTTCTTCCACAATAGTATTGCAGTCAATAAAGGCAAAATTCAATTCAATTGTAGGCCTACGGTCCAAATATGAGCTATAGCTAAACTGAAGGTGTCAGAATAAAACACGCAATACACGTGATGGTTGGTTGACTCCGGCCAAACATGTGTCATCATCAGACTGTGCAGTTGCTTTGGAGAAGATGCGCTGGCTGACCCGCCGGCTACTCTCGAATAGCTTTCGCGGTACTTTGATGACACACGTCACAGTGACGTGACGTTGGCGCCGTCTCAAGTTGGACAAAAATTCGGACTAGCATGCAAGTCACCCGCTTATCGGTGCCACATGAAGTCGAGCACACCTATTAACAAAATCGCCGTGGCCAAAGTGAAGTGCTGTTCAATGTTATCAAAGTCACTGAGTGAGGAAGTGACTTAAATGAATTGAGGATTGCATTGTCATTTGCACATTTAATTCTTATTTGCACATTTAATTACCATTTGAAAAATGCATTTTAATTTGAATAAAGAGTCAAATAAACGTATATATGATACGTATATGAATTCACACTGCATTACCATAGGGATGCAACTGGTTTTAGCCTGTTTTCCCTGCCAAACCGACATTCCATAAACCTTATAGAACTGTAATGTATGAGGGAGAAGAAGAACACCTTCATTATATTGATTATGAAGCAGAATACTCTGCATCTGCAATTCTCTCATCTAATGTTCTCCTTCACAAGGCTGTGGAGACATTAGTGCTGGTAAATGTGATGTATTACTGCTTGAAGAAAGAAACACAAATCAACAAGCTCTCTGTGTTCATTTTCTTTTAGGAGAAGGGGGGGCGCAAACCCTTACATGCGCAGTATTTAAGACAAACACAGTTTGGACATAAGCTCCTGGATATCTTCAGTCTGCCACAGTCTGTCAAGTAAATATAGCTGGCAAGCAAGATCATTAACACCTCAGAGAATGTGTCAACATTGAACAACTCAGTGATTCTTTCAACCATAGCTCTGTGGAACGGTTTTGATTAATCTCTTCAATGGGCAGAGATGTGGCGGCATGCAGACTGATTCTGAACGGCAGAGCTTATGCTCTCCTCCTCCGTTTCATGCTGTGTTTGGCCAGCCTCACCAGGCCACTCCCCCTCCCACTCATTCAAGTGGTCCATACTGGACCAGGTGCTGGGACAGGAGGAGAAGAGGAGAGGGAAACAGGAGGAGGAGAGGAGAAACAGAGGATGGTAGGATAGTAGGTGAACAGGAAAAGTTGACGGTGACACAGTAGGAGGTGAATGGGAGAAAAAGGAGGAGAATGGAAGGAGTGGAAGAGGAGCCGAGGAGAAGCTGATTGGACAAGGGGAGGACTGGAAGAGGGCGGAAAAGGCAGGCAGAGAGGATGGTAAGGCAGGAGGAGGAGAGGAGGATGAGAGGATGGTCGGACAAGAGGAGGGGAATAGGATAGAAAGAGGTGAGGAGAAAGGGAGGAGAGGATGCTGTCAGGACAGTAGGAGGATAGACAGAGGGGAGGAGAAGGGGAGGAGAAGGAGAGGATAAGAGGATGGTAGGACAGGAGGATAGGACAAGGTATGCCTGAGAGGAGTGTAACCTGGTTCTGTCGAGCAGAGGCTGCAGTACAGACAGCTCCCTTGCCACCATCACGGGAGCATTAATGAATTCAGAATGGATCAACTGATGACTATCAGATTTCGCTCTACCAACTCACATCAACAAACATCTGCGAGCATGCAGCAGTTCCACAGAGGTCTACATACACACTGCTGATACATCCTACCAGGAGTAAAGCTTATGTAGTCAGAATTACAGTCATGTTTTCACACTCAGCATCAGACCATAGATAGAAGAGATCATTTCAATGATGATGAGAGCTCCTAAGACAGGTGCTGTATATCTGTAGCCTTTGTGCTTAGGTTTTTCTTTGTTCATGTCTTCGAAAATACATTATTACAAATGGGTCATAACTGATCATATGTCTGTTACCGATTGTTTAAATACCTGATAAGCACTTCTGTCAGGAACACATAGACATTTACCGCATATCAAGTGTTTGAAACTGACCTCTTTACAATCCTTAAACAATCCTTTAGAATAAAACATCCCCTTCTGTAACTGCCTATTTAATGTACTCCACAGTCACTCCACAGCCAAAAGACTTAATATACAAAAACATCAATCACACAGCATGGACTCTGTCCTGTAGTCTTGCAGGTGGTCTGGACAACCCCTCAGCCACACACAGTGCTAACCCTCCAGCTGCACAGTACAGTACACATGCATGCCTCCAAAGCTTCAACTTGCATGTCAACATTGTCCTATGGACCCAAACAGTTGACCTTCCTCCCACCTTCACTTGTTATACATTGCTGCACATGCAGTTGTCACATACAGTACTGCATCAATAAAGGCTTTCAGAAACCCTGAATTCTTTTAAAAACTTTATTTTTTTGGGGGGGGGGGGGCGTTTTTCTGAGATTTGATTTATACTTGAAAGACATAAAAAAAGACTTTGGATCGTTGATCAAAAACATATATATATATTACCCACCTATTATAGATGTGTTTTTTTTACAGTATACATATATTTACTCAAGAACATAAACTAATACGTCTTTAGTTTATGAGTGTAAGAATATGAAACCCATTCATCTGGTCAAACCTTCAGAGACAAACCAAAAATTATCATTCTAGTAACAGAGCAGTTTTTCAGTAGCATTGATCTTTACAGTAAATTAAAACAGGACCTCTAATAAAACAACACTTCATAAAAAGGCTAATTCTCTTATAATTTATAATTATATTTAAACAATTTCTTTCTATCAAAATGATGGACTTTAATGGTTATGTATCTCATATTTAGTTTAAATGATTATTATACAACAAACTGTTAACATTAACAACAAACACATAATTCGTCCCTTTATCATAAAGTTGTGGAAATGCACTAACAGTACGAATCTATTTAAATCTGATTGTAATTACTAAAATCGTTACTATAATCCCTCAATGGAAAATCTTGCCTTTTATTCTTGCCTCGAATTAGTATAAACTAAAAACAAATTAGAAAAACGATCTAGGCCTTAGTGAATTTAAATTTGTTTAATATAGATGCACATTTACATCTTCACTGTACTATGAATAACTAATTGAAACTATACTTCAGAATTGCATTTCAGAATTTTAAATACTTGTTTTATAAGTGTGATAAGGTGATAAAATAATTATCCTTAACCCTGTTAATAATCAAGCATATATAAAGGAAAGCACCACACATTTAAGGTAATCGTTCAAAAATTATTTAATCTCCAATGCAAATGATTTTCATTCAAAAAACATTTTGAATGTTTTAGAAACCAATGATGATTAAAAGCATATTAATCTTTTTGAGACAGGAACAATATTAAAAACAATGGTTTAATTCAATAAAATATTAGAAACAATCAGAATTTAAATAACTCTTAATGAGGTGACACTTAAAATAAAATCTATATCAATAGGGGGATCAAATGACTTGTTGAATGAACATGTTCTAATAAATGTAATAATCTTTTATTACAATGCTTTGAATAAGACGGACGTCCATTAGCAACATTTATCAAATTACTTTAAATGCAGTCAATTGTGCAGTGCACGCTATGAACATTTTAATCTAAGAGACAGATCTGATTTGGGGTGGTGTATTGATTATTAAAAGACAAGTATTAAACAATAAATTACAATGAAAACAAGTTAGACAAAACTGCCCCATAGTCACAAAACCTCTGCCAATTACAATGCTGGAACGCAGCTTTATTGCAGTTGGCAAAATAGAAAATCTATGTGTTATGAGTAAATCCATAAATGTAGGTTTACAATCCATTATATTTCAATTAAATAAGTATCCCAGCAAACAAGGAAACAGTTCCAAACATCCTGCATATTGACAGGGTGTAACTCACCACTAACACACATATCTAAATTAGCCAACCATTTGACGTAGTATGTTGATGTTATAAACTGATATTGTGACTTCTATCTATCCATATGTCATGTATGTGCGAGGTACGTACATTCAAACCCCGAGAGGCCTTTCAACTGCGTTTTCTCTTTGCTATATAATAATAACATTTTCTCCTTTCAACTTAAGGCGTGTGTCACGATGCCGGTTTTTCCTTACACGCTATGAAAGCGCTAGTGCTGCAGGCCGCAACCATGTGTTTCAGGCCCTGCATCATGGCAGCCTCTCCAATCAGACCTGTGACCACTTCCATGTCACGCACATGCCGAGTTTCCATGGAGAGCAGCGTGGGGCCTTTGTTATACGCTTACATACTTTGAGTATTAATCTGATCAATTATATTTCAAGATATCAATTCAAATGTCAAACATTTTGATCTCTCAAGTTCATCCAACGGACGGACAAGGTCACAAAATAAGGTTAATTTCACACAAATGAAATTCTCATAGGCCTATTATTAAGGAAATTCTACCCAAAGTTTACGTGAGGGGGAAAGTTGGCGAGTAATTACGTTAAGCCTGGGTCATGTGTTAACCTTCCATAAGGGTCTTGTTTGTTTACCTTTATGTTACGCAAAAGTCTATTTGGTACTGCACTAAATCTCTGAGCATTGAACGGCGTAGTTGTTTAGTGTGCCATACTAACTATTTAATGGTTCATCTGTGTATGTCTTATTTTTCATTCTGATAAAAGTACAGGCAGTAAGACTATGTTTGATATAGCATTTAGGCTGCTTACACGTGGATGGATAAACGGAGGAGGCTAGTCTTGTGTAACACAATGCTATTGGGCACCTAAAGGAACAATCACTTACAGTTTGCACACACGTGCACGCACACACACAGATCTCTCTATCTATCACACACACGTGGTCTTTTGTGATCGGTATGCAACACATAATACATTGCAGTGTTTCTACCAATTACTGAATAAATCGAAGGCCTATATCACCATGACACTTCATAAAAACACAACTTACTGCGCTGTCCTCCAGTGGATTCAGACTATAAAATAGATGTAAGATATGACTAACTAATCAATAAATATATATGTTTGCTAGGTTGAGTAGTGGCAGGCAACTTGTAAAGACTTACTTCACAAAATAGGAATATGAAGAGGACTTACACAATGCACCAAAACAGGAAGTGTTTGCTTCAAATTGCTCACCCATTTTTTAAACGCAGGCCAACATGACATAAGGCTATAAGGCTATGAGCAATGTTTCAGTGCAGTTACGCTAACTTTAACTTACACTTTTAATATATTTGTTAAACAAAATACTGTCATAAAGTCTGCATATCAATAAACACAACGTGCCCAATGCAACAACAAAAGCATGTTCCCTTTCCCCATGTCATGTATCAACTTTTAACGCCAATATTTGTAAAGATGGGTTAGAAAACAGATGGACAGCATCATTACCTTAGTTTTTTGGGAACAGAGTAGTCTACCTCAATCACCTTTCCATGTAATTCAACTTTACCTGTAAGGGAGGAATGCACAGATCAGCATTATAGTAAAAATGATGTTGGAATTGTGAGATTTTTGTTTTTTAACTCATTAAGTGAAGTGATACAGTAACCATTTAACTAGTTAACTAACAAATCATCATTCTCAATACATTTAATTTGGGTCAAACTGACCCTTTGCATGATCGTTGTCTTGGTTACCATCAAATAAAAATATTAGCTATGTGCAACTTTATCTATTACATTTCAGAAAATCGGCGCCAAAAGCTTCACGAGCTCACGTTTAAAAAACTTAGGATGGGGAATTGGCAGCCATGCTTTCCACTCCCATCACAAGCCATCATTGCAATGAGAATTTGTTTTTCCTTTAAGAATGCCTGATGAAAGAGGTGAGCGTTCGAAAGAGGAATTACTTTGTCTCTTAAAGGTAGGCGTACGTCTTATGGATAAAGTTTTTGTGATTTGTTGTACTGCGAGGTTTCATCGACAGCGTGTGTTCCTTTTTCGTTACGATGATGTTAAGTAGCCTGGCGCAGCTCGAATTTGAAGTCTCACCTCGTCCCCCCAGCTACCTGTTTATGATCTCGTTCCTCCGGACCCTCATCACCTACCTTCAAGACACCTCGTAAAAACATACACAGACATCATAGGAACATGGCTGCGACACGTTTTCTCCGGTTACTTTGGTTGGTTCTTTTCAATAAAATCAAGATAAAAAATAACTGAAAAATAATTATGCCTACCCGAACATCAGACCATCCCATACATTCCAATGGGTGACTGCAAAGTAGCGCCCCTTAACTGTATCCGAGTCTACCAATACAGGCATTATGAGTTAATTAGCCTATATTGCAATTAGCCTGTTTTCCTTTGTCATGTAAAGTGAACATATTCATCTATGTGTTCGATAATCTGCGCGATTTTTATATGACCATGACTGAGTGTTAATCTAAACTCTGGCACTGATCTAAGAGCGCAATAGCCAACCGAGTCCCGAGCGAAATGCTGGTAAGGTGATGATAATGAGCCTATTTCAAATTTCTTTAGCCTACTAGCCTAATAGTTTTGAACTCTGACTGCCTTGTGCCTGTCTAAAGTGCATCATTCCTTTTGTGTAGTAAGTGTGCACTTACCGGAGAGCGTCTCAATTGCTTTTATGGCCCAGTTCTGGTCGGGGAAGTCCACAAAAGCATAACCGGATTTAAGCAGAACCTGCTCGGCCACTGGTAGCTTCCTCTCGCCAAAGAGCTGCTTCAAGTCCTCGACAGTGACCGAAGGACTCAAATTCCCGACATATAGTTTGTTCATGATCTAAAGGAAACTCTCGATATGGACTCAAGTCTAGGGGAAACGAAACCAAGTAGCCTAGAGTAGAAAAAATTACAAGAAAATAAAAAAATAAAAATCTGCTGAAAAACATCAATCACCCCCCAGATGTAGACGACCCCCAGCTCCAACTCCGCTCCTGGTCAAACTCTGTTAACTGGGATTGAAAAAAAGGGTCGTTACGACGTTACTCTGGAGCCAACAAGCACCGCCTCTAAATAAAATCTCCCTTAAAATATATACTTTGTGTGTGTGTGTGGGGGGGGGGGGGGGTATTGTGTACCTGCGCATCCGCCAATACACACACGAGGGTATAGAAGTGACATCAAGATCATTGGAGAATTTAATCATCAAGGGTTGGGCCAGAGAGCTGCAGAGGTTGTACTAATTAATCTTTCTACTGCACAAATCAGAAAGGGTGCCAATTGATTGGTGTGGGCCTATAGGATTCGAAATGAAACGTGGCTGGTAGGCTACTGTAAAACCCTTGATAAGATTACCCATTGTCACAGTTCAATAGGCCTATTTACTGATCATTGGTTTGAGACTAGGCTATGTGGCGCTTTCGCATGGTCGCCTGAAAGTGACAAGAAAGCGTGGCCTAAATTATAGTTGGCCTACTCATAAACATTCTGTCCACAACATTACAGTGGTATTACATGTTCATTCTTTCACATGTCATATTAGCTGCAAGACGGGCCGTTGCAATCTGTCAACTGTCAAGTGGTGATGATGACTGAGCCCCTCGCTCATCCACTCAAAGACCATCCTCCATCTGGGTCCAAAACCATAAAATCAGGTTAGAAATCATTAAAGGGGCAATTGACTGGGTTTTTGGGGTATTTCACACTGTTCCTTAAGGTCTCCGAATAGGGTGTGTAACATTGGTTGGGTTGAAAATGGCCCGGGTGCTGTTCTATGCCCTCTGACAGATCCTCTGAAATGTTCCCGGGAAAAAACACTAGCTTTTCTCCTTTTATGGTATGCTCATTAATATTTAGATAAGATGCGCGCTGATTGGTTGGTTATCAACGAGTGAAGCTGGGAGCAAAAACGCAACACGGCCAACAGCAGCACTCGCTGAAACACCGAAGTTGGAGACTTGAAATAAAAACGCGCAAATAAATCTATTGTGTCTACACAACACTGTTTTCAACAGATTGACTATATATCATTTGAAATGATAACATTACTTGTTTCCACTTCTGTTGTTGAAGCAAACTGCAGCTTAGCAACCAAACCATATCGTGATTCTACTCGGCTTCAGTTAGCTAGCTCTAGATATCTTGCTGAAAAATAACATGACAAAGATCTGGACAAACATGCATCGTGAATTGTAGATTTTCATTACACAGGTTATTTATTTGAATGAAACACAGTCAGGAACATGAATCAACGTTAGCCCCATTGCCAATAAACTAAGCTAAATTATCACACATTCTATGCTCTTGCGTTAACTAGCAAGCTAAACTTGTTTACATGCCTACAGTCTAGGTGTTACTAGTAACAGTTACTAGCAATGCTAACGTATCCTGTATCTAAAACCTGCCTTTCTCCAGTTCTTTCAAATAGATTATCTAGACAGGCGTTAGCAATAAGCCAGACTGCAGTTTGTTTTCTGGCTATTTTTTTGGAAGCTTCCCTTCTAATGCCGACTACAGCTAGTCTAGCTAGAGTCATTTGATGTGTGTAGAAACGTTCTACCTGGTATGCTATATACAGGAAACGTTAGCATTGCTAATAACTGTTAGCACAACATCATACTGTCCTTATAGCTTGCGGTTGCAATGAGCATACGGTTGGAACAGCACCTCTTTCCAGGTTCAGCTTCCTAGCATATCCTGCTTGAAATTGTCCAAGGTTGTCAAAACTGTCTTGGGTGAAATGTTCAGAGCAAATGAATGATTGAGTGTCGAACTTCGCCGGGATCTTCTCATCGACAACAGCAGCCATGCCTGTTGAATGTTTGGCTCCTTGGGAAGACTGTGAGTGTTAGCTTTCCCTATACAGCCTGGAACACAGCATTTACGACCGTGGTCCATTTTCAATATTCTTGTTATAATTCAAAACGTTCTTCTTTGTAATTCCTTATAAGTAGCCTACACAGAGCAGCGCGCAGCTAAACTAGTATCGGAGATAGACGCTACCTCGGGCTGGTCTGGATGTAAATTCTGGGGCGTGACAAAGATACAGACCAGAGCCAATAAGAGGGCGATCACCGGTCCTACGTAGGACCGGTGGCTTTGTTGAAAAGCTAGCGTTTTACAGCCAAATTTTTTCTTTTTGAGATTTGAATAGGAAAGAGGTGTCAATGGACTTTGATATTTACGGTATGTTCAGTTTACCCTCCGAACTGTCGTTTTTCAACAATGACAAGGTAAAATCGGTTTTGAAGTCAATTGCCCCTTTAACGTCAAGGACCGGTTCAGTTGTCCAGGGACCATGATGTAAAACGTAACTTATTTTGGGGGTTTAATGTTAACACATTATGAATTTTATACAATTCTAGACAGACAAACTAATTAACTACCTTTACAAGAGTCATTTGCCTATTTCTTTGAAACATTTAACAATGCTTAATTGATCAAATTGGACGCTGTTTCGGTCTTCAGCTAGTATCCACGATGCAGACAAAGTTTATTGTAAATATTTTAGTTCTGCCACTTTAATTTAATTATAGCCTCGAGTCACTTAATGGTCTAAAATCTACAATTTTGGGGGAAAGAAACATTTGTAGCGGCCTATTCTTAGCATGCCTTTAGCAAAGATCCAACCATGTTAGAATAACATATTTACAACTTTTAATTGGTATTGACGGTAAAGTCGATCACAACCCGTGGTGGGCATAGCATAGTTAACATAGGGGTTGTTTGTGTTGTGTTCCAGGCACTTTTGAACAAGAACATGGGTAGTGTGTCATGGAGGGTTGTACCATGTGGGAGGAGCGTTTGTGACCGTTTCTTCATATGGCTTGTGGCTGGCTGGCTGCCTCGGAACGTCACTGCCACCCAACCTTGTGGAGGGAACGACGATAGCAGTTCTCAGTGCCACTGACTCTTTCCACATGGTTCTTCCACAGGCTTCTGACCTGGTTTGCTTTATTTATATGTAATTAATTGCGGTGCACTGGCACATTTAGGTCATGTTTTACATAGTACAATCACTACCACACAACACAAATATGAGTCCTTATACTTCCTTACCCATATTGTCAAAAGTGATTGTTTCAATTTATTTTGATGACAAACGCATGATGCATTTTTATAACCAACTAATTCTTACAGCTGTTTAAAAATCAGTGGAAGAGTTTAATTTTTGAATTTAATTATGCATTTCTTCATGAAGAAGGTAGAATATACAGTAACAACTCCCCTCATTTGAGGGTCTGACATTAGAGGTTAGGATCAGTTTAGATTGGAGAGGATATGACCAGGGGGGGAGATGTTGTCCTTCCATTGCTACCATACCCAAATGCTTCAAGCAATTACGTTTTTCAAAGCTTAATGACAACATTTGCACAAACAAGTTTGGTGTTCTCTCACTAGCACAAAAGCAAAACACAGCAATTGATATCTGAAATCAGAGTTTATTGCACAGACTAACATGTAAACACAGGGAGGGAAAATAGAAGTAGAATCTATTCTACACAACACACTTGAACCTTCTGTACAAAACAGTAAATGCACCACACGTCTGTGTAGGGCAGGGCGGTATGACGGTATATACCGGGCGACGGTAGAAATGTGTCTACCGGGAGAGATTTGGCTATACCGTTTCAACCACGGTATACTTTTATACTATATTTTTGTATTACACGTGTCAGTTAAATGTCTGGTTGTTGTATTGTATATAAGCCATCATATAAATCGCATTCTTGCAATATTTAGAATTGTTGAAGAATATTTAGATTTTATTTGATTAGCGATTTTCGTTTGAGCTGAAGCACATTTGCGTTGGTCTGACGGAATTTTCGATGTGGAGTGTATTTTGTCCAAGCAGACCACATTCATGCCGATGCTAATTAATTGTATATTTGATGACCCATTCTGCAGGTAACCAATTCGATTTGTTGTTCAAGTTTTATGTCTCCTGCTGTAAAATTATTGTTGTAAAATTACACTGGTGGCGTTGCTAGCATTCTTGATCTAGGATGACTAGTGAAGGCTAACTACTTACTTACTGAGAGTGAGGTCATGCCGGGAAATATCAAACTGAGGCTTTGACGTATCGACCGAGCTTTAACAAGGTTGATACGCCGAAACGGAAGTTATATCGATAGTAAAACTCAGACTGATCGCTTTCGCTCATTTGAAAATTTTCGTCGGAGGGCATTACGGAACTGTATTGACCTGTGAGCGGATGGCATGACCGCGCATCAGCCAATCGGAACGCTCGTACTCATAACTTTGAGTCTTTTGGTTTTAGCTAAAGTGTTGTCTCATGTGAGGCTGTTGTTTTTGTTTGTAATAAATAATCGAGTGTGATGATGAAGTACGGTATGGTTATTTTGTTCCATTTCTTAATTGAATTTACAGAACAATTACTATACCGTGATGTATACCGTAACCGTGATATAAAATTACTCATACCGTGATAGGAGACTTTGGCCATATCGCCCACTCCTACGTCTGTGTATACAAATTAAAACAAGTTGGAAGAGAGGCGTCT
The DNA here is from genome assembly GCF_021917145.1 of Hypomesus transpacificus. NCBI lineage: Eukaryota > Metazoa > Chordata > Actinopteri > Osmeriformes > Osmeridae > Hypomesus > Hypomesus transpacificus. Next base: position 747,446 of record NW_025814041.1, read on the forward strand.
CAATGGTAAACCACAAAGAACGTTTTTTTTTCTTTTAAATTAGTAGTCGGGAGTCAGATGGCTGAGCGGTGAGGGAGTCGGGCTAGTAATCAGAAGGTTGCCGGATCGATTCCCCGCCGCGCCACATGATGTTGTGTCCTTGGGCAAGGCACTTCACCCTACTTGCCTCGGGGGGAATGTCCCTGTACTTACTGTAAGTCGCTCTGGATAAGAGCGTCTGCCAAATGACTAAATGTAAATGTAAATGTAAATTTAACTACCAAAATTCATGCAAATCTTTGTCATGTGCAATTGAGAAAATAAAGGACACATGGTCAAATATTACGAAACCATTTTCATCACCCAAAGGCAGGGGTGTCACACACTTCAAAATTCACTACCGACCTGCAAACACTTTTTTGTCTTCTGCTAGTTTTCTACACAGGGTGACCAGTGTCTAAGAAGTTGTGAATGACGAGTCATGTTCCGCAATAAATGTGCAAAAATGTATTTTTAAGTCACAGACACGGTCAGTCATAGACAACGGTGTGTCAGCTGTAACAGTTGCTCCCGGCAATGTCGTGGTAAGTTTGAGTGCACGGGCAGCGACTCTATGACATGACGAGCAAGCACTTTCTTACTGCTGAAGGCAGTGGTAGCTTCCTCAAGCAAAACGCCAGGCTCTCTTAGTTTCTTGCACCAACTGCCAAAAGACTCGCCGTCTCTACCTTCTTCTATCCACGCCCAGCGCCATAAATTTTTTAGTCATTTGTTTATATTACATTTACATTTAGTCATTTAGCAGACGCTCTTATCAAGAGCAACTTACAGTAAGTGCAAGGACATTCCCCCGAGGCAAGTAGGGTGAAGTGCCCAAGGACACAACGTCATTTTGGCACGGCCGGTAATCGAACTGGCGACCTTCAGATTACTGGCCCGATTCCTTAACCGCTGAGCCACCTGACTCCCTATTTATGGGTAGGACATCATTAGCCTGGCTCTGCCCTCCTACGTACTTCCGCTCAATTTTTCATTTTGCTTCTGTACTAGGTCCGGGACTTTTCTCAAATCAACTTTTTGTAGGTCCAATCAGCGAACAGAGGGAGTGGCTGAGAACGATGACGTTGATGTTGTGCGCTAGTTTGAGTTGTAGTTCAGTAATGGCGGTGGAGAAAGATGCGAGCAAAGCCATTCAGTCCGTTGTGGCAACGCTGCCAAATATCCAAAAGTTAAAGCTGGAGCAAGAACAATCTTGGCTGAAGGCCGATTTATACTTCTCCGACTCCGTTACTGACAGACGCACGCACGAGTCGGACCGATTGGTTGAATTTATACTACTCCGATAGCTCTGCGTGCTGAAAGCAATTCACTGGCATAACAGTAGATAGCACTGCACTGCGATGCTAGCTAGGTTATCGAAAAGTCGGAGCAAATTTACAAATTAGCCGTTTCATCAATAAAACAAGCACATTTTCAGCAACTACACTGCCCATTTCTGGTCACATTTTAATTCAGATGCTGATTTACGTGTACTGTTTAGCTGAAATATGAATTGTAAAAACTTACAACAATGGCAGTCAAAGGATTCTGTTTTTCTTGTTGGTCACGGCAACCTCGCCCCCGCCCCTGACTCAAGCAGTTCTTAATACGGACCAATCACAGCCAAGGGGTATCCGTAAAATGACGGACGCACGGACGGATAGTCAGGAAAATCAGGAGGTGCGTGCAGAGCTCTGCGAGGGCCTCTGCGAGGGCACGGAGAGGGAGTTCCTTGACGGAGAGGGCATTCCCTGTGTGCGTGTACGTAAAAACGCAGAAGTATAAATTGGCCTTAAGTTTTGTTGGTGGCCATGATGTTGTGGCCCACCTCCCCACGGGGTTCGGGAAAAGTTTGATTTTCCAGTTACGGCAGCTAGCTCTGTTACAGTAGTGGTGAAGGAGTTGGCTAAGGCAAACGCTAGCGATTGGTTATGGTAGATCAGAGTGGCTCTGGGCAGATCCAATAGTTTCAAACTTCAACAGAGTACCCGGCTTCAAGGAAGTTAACGCTTGTCAATGGAGCGATCCCAGACCCTCTGTACAAATTAAATTTACAAGGGTCTGGTTAGGACCAGGCTAGGACAGGCTTCATGAATTTGCGCTCCATGCTTTCACCGACAACTTTCAACCTGTGTTGCCAGGACCCGCCTTGCTCTGCTTCTGATAGGCTTGTAACGTTAGTTTTAGCTGCGTTCCTCGAATATGATTGGTAGAGGAAATCAATTGACTATATTGAAAATATTAAACCGCATGCAAGAAATCAAAAATAAAATTTCTCATGGCCGCACGCCGGACATCCTGCACGGTACCAGAATACTTTAATCCCTGCGAGCAACGTCAGTATGTTGCCAACAACTAGACGGGGAGCTGCTTGCAAGGAGCGAATAAGCAAATTCACGTGAATTTTGTCAATGCAATGGTTTCTAGTGTACTCATCAACAGGCGATCAGGTGTAAATCACAATGGCAATGTTGCACGAACTTTGGTCGCAAATTAATTTATCTTTTGAGGCAACAAGCGAATTGCCTGTATGTGTGAAAACAGCTTTATTTGGCACAGCGTTTTAGTTGTTTTAGTGTGTGTTCTTTATATGTATATAAAGGGCCTATTCTTAGCTTGCTTTTAGGGCTTTTTTAATCTAGATTCATATTGTTTTTGAATTCAGTAATTTTTTATAATTTGTATTACTGGGAAAGTTAACGCGTTAATCGTGGCGATCAATTAGAAATGTTTATCCTGTAGATATTTTTTTTTGCACGATTAACACAAGACCACTTCCTGCTGTGAGTGCCAGAGCCAAGTCACCATGGCATGATGGAGAAAGATAACGGTGGAGTTTTAGGAGGAAAGTTTACACTCAAAAAGTATCCTGATGACAATTTGGACGAAACAAAAGTGGTGTGTACAATTTTCAAAGCCAAATTAAAATACGACAACAGCACTTTGTCTTTAGTTTATCATCTAAAAGCTTAACACCCGGGCATTATTGCCGGTACTAGCGAGCCTACAGGATGAGCATGCCAATCTACGTTACTGCAGTACACCATTGACCAAACATGAAACTGAAAAGTTAACCGATGTTCTAGCTAAATAGATTGCTAGAAATTGTCGCCCAATTAACACTGTAGCAGACAAGGGACTAAGAGAAATCATTCAAGTTGCATCAGAGACCTGTCTTACAATACCCTCTAGAAAAACGATTGTTTTAGTATACACAACTTATATGCATAGAGTTAATATAACTAGAGACAGCTACTTCTGTCTTCCAAGATGCCCCATTCATTTCTATGAAAAGTGCTCAGTGGCGCAGTGAGGCAAGCGAGAGCTCCTAACGGACTGCGCCATCTTTCCAGACCGACTCGTCCGGTCTTGCGCAGAAGCTTGTTCCTAGCTCCGAAACTCGTGCATGCTTGCAACTAGCTGTATACGTCATACTTTGCGACAACCAGTCGCGAGCTTGTGAGCTGGAGCTAAGGCATTGCAGAAAACTGTCAGAATATGGTACAAGTCCGATCAAGAAGCAGATAGCCTACATGAACTTTACGAAAATCAATACTATTAGTAATGTAGTATTATACGTGCAGGGCCTATACGTTGTTCTTTTTGCTTTGTGTTTATAGTTTAACTGCTTATGTATTGTGTCGGATAAAAAAACTGTAAACCTGAATATCTGGCTCCGTCGTTGTTCTAGCTCTGCAAATCAAATTAAGCCTATACCTTTGTTACTATTATATTGATGATGAGTGTTGTTTACCATTACTAGCTTATTGTTAATGCCATCGTTGTGGTGTTAACTGACTATGAGTTCTAACAATATAACGACCATAACAATATTGACATTATCAAACATGATTTATTAATTTTTGTCTTTGCCTCAGAATAACATGTCAACAATATATAATGACGCCGTAACATGCCACGATATTATAACTAATTATATTAGGCTATAAATTACGTTTGTCATGCCATGAGCATAATAGCTAGGGTGACCAGATCCGAGTTTGTCAAAAAGAGGACACTTCATCAGAAGAATGCATTCATACAAATGAAATTACAAAAATGACATCGATGGCTATATGATCATTTATTTCTTGGACCTTAACAAAACTGCTAAAAGTGTAAATGTTCATTAATCTTTTTTTTGTGCCATTTAGTCCAGTGCTTCTGCGGCTTTACATATAATAAATGATACATTCTTTAGATGGCCACTTATAAAAAAAGAACGAAAATTAAGACACTTTCAGTCCTCCTCGTGTGGTTTGGCATATTTTTCTGAAGACTGAATCTTTCCCAACAGTTGACGATTACCTATCAAGTAGGCATGAAAGTCCTTGCAGGTCATGTGTTTGAAATTGTACTGGGTGCACAGAATCCCCTTCAGTGATTCAACAGACAGGCGATTCCTCTCCTTGGTCCATTGGGCTTGCATCAGTGAAAAAATTCTCTCAACATTTGCATTGTGAGCAGGTATTGCAAAAAAAAACTGTGCCATCTTAAGTAGCTCTGAATGAAAATCTACACTTTTTGATCTTCCCAAGAATTTGGTCCACCTTTGGTGTGCTTGTAGATCACTGAATTCTCCATCACTGTTACTCCTCTCAATGAATTTCTTGAGATTGGTGACCTGATCAAAGCACTTTGTATCATCGATTTCTACCCCTTTTTTAGGTGCATGATACAGCCCTCAACATAATTCCAGTCAGGCAGGTCACTCAGATCCATCCACATGAAAGTGGAGAACTCTTCCATGGGTGCCATCCATCTCTCTAAATAACCAAGACACGCACTGTACAGGCCCTGTACTTCAGCACTGAAATGGTCACACCTTTGACCAAATCCATCCTTCTGCTTTTGTGCCAGCATACCCTTGACTTTAAGAGGCATGAAGTTGTGTGCCTTGCGTTCCTGAAGCATGGTGTGGACCTTGTCTATAATTTTCTTTACTTCCACAACTGAATTGTTCTCCCTCTCCATCTCCTGGATGTGCGCTTGAAATATACACATGAGTGAATGCATTTGCCAGAGGTAGATCTCACTGAACTCATCTTCAAAAAACTTCTTGAGCAGCATGGGTGGTTTTTCCAGTGACAAAAAGAAAGCTTTCAAAGCTGGATACATCTGTAGCAATCTCTCAATTCCTGGGAATAATGAAAGCCATCTTGTCTTTCTGTGAGAGAGGAGAGTTCTTTACTCAACTTCAGCAAACTCACAGTACTCCTTCAGACTCTCTGTGCGCACAGTGTAAATGTGGAAGTGTTGATACATTTTAAAGATGATGTTGTCAATGTCAACATCCAGTGTGTCTGCTCCATGGTGAACACAATTGTTCAGTATGTGTGCTGGACAGCCCACGCCAATTAGAGACTTGTTCTGCAAGGATTTTTTTAAGTTTGCAAAAACATTCCTTCCTTCCTCGGGACGCCGGATTCCCCCAAAGTTTGTATTGCAGTTGTCACCTGTAAATGCGATACATTTCGAAAATATCCCTTTATTTTCCAGTGTTTCTTTGATGTATTCTGTAATAGTGTCAGCTGATTCATTTGGGGTGCTTTTAATTTCAATTAATTTACTTTGCAGACCACCATTCTTCCAATCAAAATACTGAATGAGTAGAGGGAATAGTTTCTCAGCTCCATGATTGCTGCCATCAGTAGACAAGCCACAGTACGGAATTTCTTCAAGTGCTTCCAGAGCAACTTCGACAGAATGTGGGGCTATCACGGCATTAACAATGGCTTCTGTCTTGGTGCGAGCACTTGACATTTTTTGAGCTGTCCCCGAATCAGTGAAAACCTTTCTTAGCAAACTAGATGTGCAGTCCATTGATCTGCAGCTGTTGTGATGCTTTATTGTATGAAATGCAAGGGTCCCCTCTGCAGCCGTAACAGCAGTGTTTGTTTTGCTCACCATATAGTCTGTCACTTTACTCGATGAGCTCTCTCCCCTTGCTGCAATTTTGTGTTTTGAAGAGTGCATGTGAGCTTCCGAATCATCACGGCCGAGGGGAAAACATGCATATTTTTTTTGGAGTTCATCCGTGAACTTGCATTTACGCTTCGGCATGGCTGCAGATGTCATTTGCTGTTGTAAACAATGCAACTAGTGGAGGCGGCAAGGTGCTCAGTGTTGCCAGATTGGAAATAGCGAAATGTCGTACCAAAGGCTCAAAAGGATCGTATTTGGAGGATAATTATTGTGCATCTGGCAACACTGAGAAGGCGGTCGACCAATGGCAGTTGTCTCTATACAGCCAGAGCTCGCTCAACAAGTAAGCCGTAAATTGAATTCCCTGTTATCGTTTCATCCCGCTCCACAGTCTGGCACGATTGTGTAGATGCCAGACTGCGGAGCGGGAATCATTTTCTAAAATACTTTTCGTGGTTCACCTTGTGGCCTAAAGGTGGAACGTAAGGGAGATTCCCTTTTCAAAACTTGTAAGGGCCTAATAACTAGTTTGTGAAAGTCCCAGTGAAAACACAAATATCCAACGAGGCAAAATCCCGGGCGTTTTTGGAATCCCTGCCAGACGCATTTTTTAGGTCTCGAAACGAGGACATGTCCAGGTAAAAGAGGACGTCTGGTCACCCTATAATAGCGTTCATTACAAAATGGTTAAATCAGCTTTAAAATAACTGAAATTAACTCTACAAACAATCATGTATGTGCAACCATTTGTAAAACGTGCTACAATAAAGGCAGGCAGCTGTAGATTATCAAATCCTTTCTCCTTCTTCTCATTCAGCTCAGGAAAATCAGCGATTTGCTGATGCTCCCTTTTGTGCTCGTTCATTGTTCGTATCCGCGAGCACGTTTCCAGGCAACTTTTCTTGACGTAAGCAAATAAATGGGCTGCTAGTTTACCCATTTCGGATTGGTTTCAATCTTATCAAAAATCAGGAAAAATTATTCTATGAAAAAGCTAGTAGTATGAGCCAGGTTCGAGAATCGAACAAAAATTATTGGGGGAGATAGTTTTAGATATGTTGACTGGAGTTAACACACATCAAATGACTCTAGCTAGACTAGCTGTAGTCGGCATTAGAAGGGAAGCTTCCGAAAAATAGCCAGAAAACGAACAGCAGTCTGGCTTATTGCTAACGCCTGTCTAGATAATCTATTTGAAAGAACTGGAGAAAGGCAGGTTCTAGATACAGGATACGTTAGCATTGCTAGTAAATGTTACTAGTAACACCTAGACTGTAGGCATGTAAACAAGTTTAGCTTGCTAGTTAACGCAAGAGCATAGGTAGAATGTGTGATAATTTAGCCTAGTTTATTGGCAATGGGGCTAACGTTGATTCATGTTCCTGACTGTGTTTCATTCAAATAAATAACCTGTGTAATGAAAATCTACAATTCACAATGCATGTTTGTCCAGATCTTTGTCATGTTATTTTATAGCAAGATATCTAGAGCTAGCCTAGCTAGCTAACTGAAGCCGAGTAGAATCACGATATGGTTTGGTTGCTAAGCTGTAGCCTAACGTTCTACCCACCTAAGTCAATCCAGTTTGCTTCAACAACAGAAGTGGAAACAAGTAATGTTATCATTTCAAATGATATATAGTCAATCTGTTGAAAACAGTGTTGTGTAGACACAATAGATTTATTTGCGCGTTTTTATTTCAAGTCTCCAACTTCGGTGTTTCAGCGAGTGCTGCTGTTGGCCGGGTTGCGTTTTTGCTGCCAGCGTCACTCGTTGATAACCAACCAATCAGCGCGCAGCTTATCTAAATATTAATGAGCATACCATAAAAGGAGAAAAGCTAGTGTTTTTTCCCGGGAACATTTCAGAGGATCTGTCAGAGGGCATAGAACAGCACCCGGGCCATTTTCAATGCAACCAATGTTACATACCCTTTTCGGAGACCTTAAGGAACAGTGTGAAATACCCCAAAAACCCAGTCAATTGCCCCTTTAAGACAGCACCCAGATCATGGCTTCTTCACACCAGTGCCAGCAGCAGAGTGACACCCTACCGGTGTAAAGACCTGGGTGTCTATTTATATATGCCTACCTCTACGGCAATTAAGTAACCCACTAGACGCCCCCTCCACCCCCAATTAGTGACGTCAATGGCACTGGAAAAGAGCGCACAGAGGAGAGAGAGAGAGAGTAAAGGAACCCAGTCCTAGCCTGGTGCACGGGCTACAAAAGCAAAAAACATCGCTCTCATAGGAGATCACTGGACATCTGTAAGCAATGACAACTATTTGGGCGTCACAGCACACTTCATAGATGAAGAGTGGAGATTGCGTTAATTTACCGTTAGTGTGAGTCAAACCACAAAGCGCCACTTTGCGGAGGCATGGGCTAAACACTTTTGGGAAGTCGCTAAAGATTGGAAAGTAGAGCAACGGTTAACAACACTTGGCACACACAGTGCTTGTAACATGACAGCGTCCGCGAAACTACTACCATTTGAACACCTGCCATGTATGGCCCAGAGTGTGCAAATAACAGTCACTGTTTCTCTTCACGACTGTGAATTCGACAGTATGATGGCCAAATGTCGCAAAATTGTTGGGCACTTCAAACACAGTCCATCAAATGCACAAGAATTAGGAGAACAGCAAGTTGCCTTTGGACAGAAGCAGGAACCACTTGTAGAGGAGGTTGCGACCCAATGGAATTCTACCCTAGAGATGGTCAAACGGATCCAGCGAAACCAATCCCCACTGTCCACTACCCTGGTTCAGCAGAACAACAAAATTGCCATGTTGATACGCAGATTTTCTATTCATATGTGAGGAGGTCGTGCAGTGGGTCTCTGACAATACACATATAGATTGGAGAATGTGCACTTTAACCTTTGGAAAGAGCAACATGCAGAAAATAGTACAAACAATGAGCTATGACCACATCACCTGTGTGTTGTTATCCTGTGCCTTAAGTTGTGGAATGTGTACCGTTTAAGGACATGTTTTGGTGGTTACTATATTTGTACTGTCCAGCTCATGTATATAATGTCCATCTGAGAGACATGTTTCTCACTCATGTTAGCCACTCTGTTGTGGATTGGTGGCATGATCCGACGTCTTGCTAATAAAACCGAGCCAAACCTTTTCTAAACGTCGTGCCTCTGTCTGACCTACGTGTCAAGAGATCTCATCCTTACAAATTGGCATCACGAACAGTGAAATCTTCTGCCAGAGCCCAGGGGAGCAGACTTTGATTGTAATTAGCAAATGGTTATGTTGACTTCTGCGTACCTGGAGAGGATGGCTGCTTTGATAACGAATCTGGATCATTTTTTAAAGGGGAGGAGGATGATTTCTGTACAGGTAGAAGAAAGGAGGCAGGACTTTGAGGTAGTCTAGTGAATTAATAGTAAATTGGCAAACTGTATCTTATCTCACTCGATGACTGCTAATTAATTGTAATACGAGAAGGCCTAACGGTTGCTTGGGGAACGGAAGACTACGGGACAGATACAGGACAGAGACCGTATGCAAGGGCTAGTTCGCTTGGCTTCTGATGGTTAAATGGTTTTGTATCTGCGTAGGTCATATGATGCGGTGAAAGGCCGTTGTGATGTCATGGTAAGACGTATGGACCGTAAATATCCTCTAACAAAACTTGGTTAGAAGCAGTGTTTCCCACACAAACTAATTTGTGGCAGTGTGCCACAGAATCAACACCGGCCGCCACATATTGCGTTTCGCTATTTAGGTTAAAACACGCAGCGTATTCGTTCAGCTGCATTTCCTTTCCCCTGCTCTCCCTCCGTCTCTCTGTCACTCATGCGTCTTTCTCACATATGCACACAGTCACAACGTCAGCACACGTTAGCAACAATGCATACATATGCCGTTCTAGTAAGACCGACAGCTATATCAGCGAGCCTTCAGCATTAGTGCCGTAGCTAAAAGTCGAGGAAAGTTGAGGCTACTTTTCGCTAGGTACCTTACTCGAAGGTTCCCCTTCGTTCTTTTGGTGAGAAGTTTCAGGAGCTAGCTACTTACCCGGCGTCATGGAGCCGACCAGTTAAATAGTTGTTTAGCACTAGCGTTGTTACATGCAAAATGTAGAAATGATATGTTAGTTGTTGTTAATTTTGTGAAGGTGTGAATCATTTTGGATTACTATTTAATCTAACAAATTATTAACAAATTAACTGTGTAACAAATTATTAACGAAGTAATTATTACGACAACCGGGGGGGGGGGGCGTAATAATTCCTTCGTTAATAATTCTGACAATTCTGACCCCGGTCTGACAACCCCAACCCCCCTCCCCGCCACAACTAGATTTCTAATCTGTGGGAAACACTGCTCTCTGCTACACACCAACTGTTGAGAATGTAAGAGTACAAAGGGCAAAGTATTAGCTTTGGTCAGCTTTGGGACTAAGGTTAAGAAGCGGTTGACATTTCAAAGTTTAATTGCGTGAAATTGGCATGGTATTTCATAATGATGTCATCCTGTTTAACTAAACAGATATTCAAATTTTAGACAGGCTAAAAGACTGTGGCTGGATTCAAACCTACAATCTTATACTTTGCAGGTCACTGTCCCTGCCTATTGAGTTATTCTCAGTATTGAATATTGTCATGTTCAGTTACTGCATAAAAAAGTAAACTGTTTCTGTGGTAAGAGTTGTTAGATTCAGCCAAAGTTTAAACTACTCAAATTCAATCATATTTTGACATACCAAGGTGCAATTATTGATGGTACTTCAGAGTGATGTCATCTTGAACCCACTAAGGTTTGAAAACCATCAGTCAAAATTATATTTGATTTATTGACACAAAGACATTGAGGCAATGCGGACATTTACATAAATACACCCCTTTCAGACATTTTGTATTACATTTCTCATTCCATTTCACCCTATATAAAAACACACCTGCCCGCACACTATCCCAATCCATGCCCTTTTACTCCCTCCCAGCGCAAGTCACGCCAAATCAGAAATGCTGCATCGGACGAATGAGGTTCGACCAAAATTTGCCTCCCACAATCAAAACACATTGATCGCAACACTGTTTCGAGAATTTCTCAAAGTTGGCTTGAAGACCGCAATCCAGAACCACAGTCAATTTACAATCAAGAATAGCCTCATAGGCAATAATTCTTTGACACAACCCATGATCATCTCTTTACAAGTATTACCTTACTACGGCCGACTCTCACTTCCGATTAAACCACACAACATGCACTCTCAGGGTGACCAACAAGATTATTTTAACTAACAAGCAATATTACAAACATCTAACTGAACAAACGCAACAACTAAAATGCCTCGCATTGCTGTTGTAACCAAACTATTTCCACAAGTCTTGGCATTTTTTTACATGCCGCACTGCATGCTGGGTACCCAAGAGCGCTGACGCAGATGATCTAGCTGTGCTCCGACTGCGTGATATGACGAGATGCTAGTGACGCACTACGGTCTCGGAGTCTCCTGAAATGGAACGCGTCTTTCTGCCTTGAAGCTGCGTGCGCATCATCATCAAGGCCCCATGTAAATGTCAATATAACATCCAAGCTAACAATTTCGCCAAATCTGACTGCAGCTTTGTACACCATATGTACTGTGTTATGGTTATGGTACTTTGACTTTCATTAAAGTAAAAAATACTGGTTTGTCCTTTTTCATCAATGTCTTCAAAAAAGCAGTCTGCAGAGCTACTGTGTCTGTGGGGTGACTGTCTGTCTCTGGAGGGCTGGCAGGCAGGGCCTGCATGCAGGCAGTCAGGGCAGGCCAGCTGGATGAAGCTGTCCTGGGGTCAGGGCTGAAGAGAAGTTGTCCAGCTGGAAGGGGGTAGTCCAGCAAGTGTAGGTAGTCCAGCATCCTCTGTTGAGCAGGCCTCTGCATGACCCTCCAGACCTGTAAAGTGATGAAAGGATCCATGTCAGTTGTGAAAAATGAAGCTTTTTACATCTACACTTGACAAACTACAGTTTTGACTGTGAAATTATGGCATTACTTGAACTTGAATCCAAATGTGGTGACCTGATGGAGACCCGGCCATGCAGTCACTCAAAACATTTGTTTTGAGTTTCCCGGCCCCATCCAACGTCTATAAAGGCGAACAATGGGTTTTGGTGATTCAAAACCCATTGACACTGTATGACTATGTTTAGCTTGTGTTCAGCTCCTCTCTCCTACCAACCGTCTCTGGAAGAGGGGATCCCTTTCTGAATTGCTCCTCCCAAGGTTTCTTCAATTTTTTCTCCCGTTGGGAGTTTTTCTAGGAGTTTTTACTTGTCTTCCTTGAGGGTTTAGGTTGGTTGAGGGGCAGTTCTATGGGCGCATGTGAAGCCCTCTGTGACATGCTTGCGTGTAAAAAGGGCTATACAAATAAATTTGATTTGATTTGGTTCGATTCCAGGCTCTTGCAGGAGTATTTAGCTCTAAACTGGTCAATATATACAAATCTGACAAAAGACCAGCTCGACCTTTGCCTGTAAACAGTGACAGTCGCTTTCTCAGGCAAATGACGAATGCAATAGGCTCGTTTTAAAAGATCCTATATACTGGCTATCTTCAGCAGGCTCTCGTCTACAAAAAGCAGCCCTACCTGACGTTTTAGGAGTAAAATTGAGTGAAAGACAATATTGTTTACACACTGCCAGTGAGCGAGCCGAGTCTGTCTCTGTCTGAGGCCAAGTCAAAACAATGTACCCCCGGGACGCAGTCTAACTTTCCCAGGGCTCTCAAGTTTTGAAGACAGGCAAGAGTGACATTCTCCCCCCCCCCCCCGTCAGGGGGTCAAAATTAATTTATTAATTGCTTTTTACCAGACGTCTTTGAAAGGCAGCGATGATTAATGCATCCATGGCCAGGATATAATAATAAAATATGGCAATTTTAAAAGTCAAATGAATCGTGCCTATTTACATCCCGCACTGGGTTCGATCCTGCCACCTCTAACATCCCAAGCGGCGCCATTACCAACTACGCCAACGAAAAGCTAGATAATTGTTGATGCGGGTGGGTTTTAATTACCTGACAAGTGAGTTTCACTGATACACACCGGTTACATCTATGAACTACGTGTTCTGAGCAGGTGATGTCACTGAAGAGGCTGTAAAACTGTTGGTTAAGAGACTCATGAAAAACTGATGCTAATTATCTGGGATTTTGAAGCAGTCAAGTTGTCATTGTTTGTGTCAACAAGTTGTGAATTTGTTGTAACATTAAAACAGGAGATCATGACTGTGCTCAGTGATGCTCGAGCTCCTGCGGTTTGCTTTGTAGGTGAACAAAACTTTCGGAAGACGTAGCAGAATCCCGAAAAATTACAGGATATGCTTTTTTTCCATTGGTTGTTGCATTACATCTTACCCAGATACAATGGTGCTATTTTCCGATTGGCTATTGTATAGACCCTTTCTTTTTTTTGATTGGCTGATAAGTGGCAGGCTCGACTAAGAATTCCAGGGGAGATGCGCTTGACTGTCGGTTCCATAGTGAGAGTGGGGCGGCCAGAGGAATTTTGGTTGGGTGCTGCGGCATATTTAATATATTATAAATATTTTTTTTCGGCGTGAGAAATACAATGTGTGGCGGGAGGGCGTGACTAAAGACCAAAATGAGTGACTGTCACTCTCAATGCGTGACACTTGAGAGCCCTGCTTTCCAGAAATCACAAAAATAATCGGAGCATCTGGCTAAAAGCACAATTCCCACATCTCCTGAAGGCTGCCCTCCTCGACATTTTTGGTGTCGACCGAACTGTAAAATGGTGAACTTATGAACATGACGCAACCAAAACATGGCTGCCGCCTAAGCCTATGCGGTCTCCCTGGCGCATAGGCTTATTACAAAGACTCTCACGAGCCAAATAAAAATTCTGAGCCGACAGGTCTGTGGGGAATCGCTTGTTCTCCTTAAAGCTGCCCTCCTCTACCTTTTTGATGAATTCGCCGAGATGCTATGATTCACTAATTACACAGAGGGAAAAGCTAGCTACTTTTCGAGTTCGGTTTTCCGTCACTTCAAACTCACGATCTAAAGGTCTCAAAGTGCTCAAACCTTCACTATAATTCAATAGTAGTGTACTTTCAGGAACCCAATCATTGATTTTAGCTTAAAATGTGTAAAAATAGGACTTACCGAACGTGGTTGCCTCCAACACGGCTACCAGGCGATTCGAGTTGAAAACAACAATGGCCGCCGAAAAATTATTTATATTCGTAACGGCGAGCTGCGATTGGAAGCTAAATGAAACAGGAGCTAAAGACCAAGGGTGGGGGCTTGGTCAGCACACCATTTCCAGAAAGGATGTGTGTGCGTCTCGCCAAGCTTGCGCATGTGTCACATAGGTTGACCACCTGTCCCTCTTTGCGCTGTATCATATCGCAAAGCATTTTCAATATGCGACGTGCGGGACAAGGGGTGCAAATGATGTGCGACACAACGCAAAGCGGGACAGGTGTCAAGGGGCAGGATGAGTCTGTGAGAATTTGGAGCGCGCGCGCTGTGGAGCAATTCACTTGAATTCAATCATATATTGACATACCAAGGTGAAATTGTTTATGGTACTTCAGAGGGATGTCGTCTTGAACCCTATTAGGTTTGAAAAACAATCAGTCAAAATTATATTTGATTTATTAACACAAAGATATTGAGGCAATGTGGACATTTACATAAATACACTTCGTTCAGCCATTTTGTATTGCATTTCTTATTCCACGTCACCCTATGTAAAGGCATGTACAGCAAAATCTATCATGGCGGACCTTATGGGTCCTTGAGGCTTTTTTGTTCCCCATGAGAAATAAGGCATGTATACCAATTTTCAGGCATTTTGGAGTAACGGGGTGCTGGGGAAATCACGTAGACTTTGGGCGTGTTTTATAGCGCCACCTATGGGCGCACATGGGCCACTAGCCGTCTGGGAGTAATGAGTGACCTGTTGTATCATTGGGCCAAATTGGAAAAAATCGGGTCCAGGACTTTTTGAGCTGTTGGGCCATTTAGCGGAGAAATATAATGATGATAAGAAGAAGAATACTAACAAAATACCTGGTGATTTGTGCCGCTGTTAAGTGTTGCCAAACCCCTAAAGGGTCGAAAAAGGTTTCACTGTTTAGGTAAGTCGGTTTTTACATTACTATTCAAATATATCGTGTGTTTATACTTTTTAAATCATAAGCCAGGTGCACCTGTATTGCTAATTAGGCGCGATTCTTTTTAGGTCTGCTTGGTTTAGAACAGATTAGCAAATATTGTTCTAATTAATCTAACAAACAACTACATAGCAAACGATTTCCAAACACATGCAGGGCTCTACAGTGCAAGCATTTCACTCGCATTTGCGCCTAAAAATGTGTATGTGCGAACTTGAAAAATTATTTACAAGCACAGTGCGCGAGTGACGACGGGCTGTTCTCAATACACGGAACAACAGCGCGATGAAGTGAAGCATACCAATAGGTGCGTTTGACATGGACTGCGGCTGCATGAAATGACCGGCGAGAGTAGCCGCTTGCAGTCGGGGAGGAGTTGAAAACGGCTCTGTGAAGTCGGACATTCCAGCTTCTCGTGGTTTGCTACGTTGATGTCAGTCATGGCCGATCAAGCGCTGTTTGCTTACTTTACTTTATTTATAATTTAACTTAATCTTTCCGTTTGTGAAGACGCTGACTAAAACCCTTTCTTCAACACATTTTTTATTCAATTAAACTTTTTTGAGCATTGGCGAAACTGAAGGTGTCCGAATATTACAAAACGCGAGTCAAAGTTGTCGTGTGTGAGTCTGGCCAATCATGAAATATCTGTGTCGTCACTTGAACCCATGCAGTTGCTCTTGAGAAAATGCGCTCGGCTACACAGCCGGCAGTTCTTGAATCGATCTCACGGTACTTTGAAGGCGACGTCACAGTGACGTATCCTCGGCGCCGTCTCAAGTCGGACAAAAAGTCTAACCAGAATTCACTGTTTCAAGTCAGCCGCCTGCAGCCAGCTGCGGCGCCGCAAGAAGTCGGGTCAT
This sequence comes from Hypomesus transpacificus, assembly GCF_021917145.1. Taxonomy (NCBI): domain Eukaryota; kingdom Metazoa; phylum Chordata; class Actinopteri; order Osmeriformes; family Osmeridae; genus Hypomesus; species Hypomesus transpacificus. The sequence continues at coordinate 763,406 of NW_025814041.1, forward strand.
GTCGAACGCACATATTGATTTCACATGGAAAGCAAGTGACGGAGTCGCGACAGCACGATGTGAACATAGCATAATGATGCGCGAGCAACGATTCGCAACCAATGGGCCAGAGCCATATAAAAAGAGAGTTACGACAATCTGATCTCGCCGACACGTGATCACTTGGTTCAAGTAGCTCGCAAAAAAAACACTGTTGGCAACCCTGTTTGCATGGTTTTAAACGGGACAGACAGTAGCAGCATCTCGATAATCAGAATATACAAGGCAACCAATTGCATTCAATAAAACATTTTAGGTAACACTTTAGAATAATGGTTCGTTGTTAACAAGTAGCTATGCAGGAAGTAATAGGTAGTTCTACATTAACACCGAATTTAATACTATTAACTAATATGGAACCAAGATTAACTAAGCAGTAAGTAATAGCTAATTTACAACAAAGGTAGTTCCTTGGTAGGTATTTAGTTATTACTAAATAAATGTATCCTTTTGAGAACTACTTGTGAACTATGACCAATTAAGAAAGAATAACTTAATAATAATAATAATTAATTACTAATCACAAAAGTAACATGTCTAAAAAGTGAACAATTTGGTTATTTTACTCATAACATGGTCATAACTTTTCAGAAGCTTGTGCCTCAAATGGGTTCTTTGTGGAAACCAGTTTATGAATATTATATTCCCCCAAATACGTTAACCACAGGTTGAGATTTTGCCTACTCTTACCAAAGGATGGACGAATGTTCTCTGTTTATTTCAAACTTAAACATGGCATAATACAAATGATAATTTGTTAAAAAATAATAATAATTAGGAAGTGATGCTGACACTCTCATGTTTGTATTAGTTTACTATTATGAGCTCTTGAGTGTCAGTTCAATGTCTCAGACTCTAAAGACCTACCTTTATGTTACAGTAGCCGCCTGAGGAGGACTTCTCTTTAGGATATGAATATAAACATTGATGTTGTCTTTTCAAAAACAATTTGCATCCTGCATTTATGTTGCGATAAGCGCAAAATCAAATCTTCTAGATTACAATGTTTGTTAGAATATCACTAGTGCCTCACAGAAATGTATGCCTGTACCGTATGTGTCAAATATAAAATTAGACTCATTATAGGTCTATTACTTGTGAAACCCAGTACAACTCTTCGCTAATTACTCAAGTGTTACCTTGTCATCCTGCAGGACCTACTTGTGATGTGGACCATTATTTTAAAGTGAAAAACATGTTAACTCCTCACTAATTATTCAAGCGTTACCTTGTTATACTGCAGGAACTACTTGTGATGTGGACCATTATTTTAAAGTGACAAACATGTTAATTCCTCACTAATTACTCAAGTGTTACATAGTCATCCTGCAGGAACTACTTGTGATGTGGACCATTATTTTAAAGTGACAAACATGTTAACTCCTCACTAATTACTCAAGCGTTACCTTGTAATCGTGCAGTAACTACTTGTGATGTGGACCATTATTTTAAAGTGACAAACATGTTAACTCTTCACTAATTACTCAAGAGTTACCTTATCATCCCGCAGTAACTGTAATCTGGACCATTATTTCAAAGTGAAAAACATGTTAACACCTCACTAACATGTCACCTCACAAGATATACAACATAAAACAACTGCAGTGATTGGATAACATTTCTTTTAATTATATCCACTGGAAGATTTCCATGAAGTCGTAAAAGAAAATCCTACATAATGCAAAAATGCACATGGGCATGCAATAATAAAGCATTTAGTAAAATATGTCTGAATTAAACATTATTTTCTTTTATTCATTTTGCACAATGATGAAACCTAGCATTTAAACAAAAATTCTGTATTTTGGAATGAAACATTCAACACACTCAACAAAATGTGATGATAAACTGAGTCAAACATAATGGCTAAATAAGAAATAAGTAAGTACATGGCTAACCCTAACCCAAATCAACGTATAGGCCTATCCACTACAACAGCAACGCTCCCAAAGGAATAAACATGATTAAGGAAGAAAGAACAAATGGCAGGACTGTAAAATAACTTGCTAGATAACCCAATTCAGAGAACAGGAACATGGCCCAAAACGCTAGCTACAGTTGTTGCTAGCTGTAAAGCCAGACTATAGCTGTCGGCTAGCTTGTAAAAAGTCCCTCATACAAACTGTATAGTATTGCAATCGAAATTTGCACTAATTCTACAATTCCAAATTTGCACTAATTCTACAATTCGAAATTCTAGTGAAATTCACCTAGTCGTTGTTGTTGTATGTTAGCCAAATACTGGATATTTACAATCCATAAAAATGTGCCACTGCCAAATGATTTCGCGCTCCAAACTCACTCGTTGACGTTGCACCAGTATAGGTTTAGGGGAAAACATGACATGGATTCAGGACAAACAGGTTTTGGTAAGCCAAGTCGACTGGATTTGGAAAACGGACCGGCCGTGATTTGATATTTTCTGAGCTGCAGAAAGACCTAATAGCAGACACATCGAAATTGCCCGCATAATCATACAGTATGATCAAATATTGGGGAGAACGTGTCCCATAATCATACAGTATGAACAAATATTGGGGGGACCTGTCCCATAATCATACAGGGACGTGTTATAACGTTAATATTCATAAACTGGTTTCCACAAAGAACTCATTGCAGGCACAAGCTTTTGAAATGTTATGACCCTGTTAAGAGTAAAAAAAAACTATTGTTCACTTTGTAGACGTTACTTTTGTGATTAGTAATTTATTGGTTATTCTTTCTTAATTGGTCATAGTTCACAAGTAGTTCTCAATGAGGATATATTTATTTAGTAATAATCAAATACCTACCAATGAACTACCTTTGTACTAAATTTGCTATTACTTACTGCTTAGTTAATCTTGGTTCCATATTAGTTAATAGTATTAAATTCAGTGTTAATGTAGAACTACCTATTACTTCCTGCATAGCTATTTGTTAACAACGGACCATTATTCTAAAGTGTTACCACATTTTATTATGCAATATGTCCAGTGAGAGGGTCGTTCCTTTTTAGTGAGTGGACCTGAAATTCCTGCAGAGCGTCGACAGCTAGCTTGACGCTAGGGGACCCCTTAATCTGCAATTCATTGTTGTTAGCTCTAATCAGATGTGCATTTAGAATCTAACAAGCTATATCTTACAATAGACTTGAAGTAAAGCTGGCTATATGAAGCATCGCGCAAGTTCAGTCAGGCAAAACCGATCCCTGCACTCGGGCATACTCGATAATGTTCACTACTCACTCCTCCCGCTAAGAGCGCTCTACTTCCTCTGTTCCTATTTCGGGCTTTCATTTGGCTTCACTTCGAGTTGCGCTCCCATCTATCAATTAACGCTATCACAGGACAGCATCCTCTAGCCTAGGCTGGCTATAGCGTACATACCATTAGGCACGTGACTTCACAGGGCGTTCACAAAGGCTATCACCTGCATACTCGAGGGCGTCGGGCCTCAGCCGGCACAGGCTATCTCCGACAGTATGAGGGTGTCGCCCTCCGCTCATATAAGTCATGTACGCGGGGACGTCGGTCCTCCAGCCGGCACAGGCTGTTCACATAGACTCAAGGGCGCCAGCCCTCTAGCCAACCAAAGCCGCCAAAGGCTTTCACCTGCATACTGAGGGCGTCGGGCCTCAGCCAGCTAAGGCAAACTCCAATATCATGAGGGGGTCGGCCCTCTAGCACATAACTCATTCATGCACTAGGGCATCGGCCCCTGGCCGGCAGGCTACAGCCTTCTCTCTCTTGCTTTGCTGTCCCCTGGCTTCGTTGGTATAGGACAGTTCTATGGATCTGTCCGTGCCTTGCCATCTCCTGCTGGATCCGGCCCGGGTATGTATGCTATTAGGTCATTCTGTCATACGCTCGTATTATCGTGGTCGCACCGATCGGTGCTGAGCACCCATGTCGGTCTTTCTCGTTGTTATGTTTGTGTTGCTTATTCCCAGCGTTTCATGGTTCCTTCTGTTGGTGAGTATGTTTTACGTTCTCTAACTTCCTACCACTCTTACTTTTGGGGATTCTTCTTCGGATGTTGCGCCCGTTGATCTATAATTCCATGGGGTCTAAGCTCCAAACATTGTAGTACATTTATCATTCTGTTATAAACATCTGGTTTGAAGTGAAGCATAGCGCAAGTTCAGTCAGGCAAGACCAATCCCTGCACTCGGGCATACTCGATAATGTCCACTACTCACTCCTCCCGCTAAGAGCGCTCTACTTTCTCTGTTCCTATTTCGGGCTTTCATTTGGCATCACTTCGAGTTGCGCTCCCATCTATCAATTAACGGTGTCACATGTTCCCGTGCCTTTTAAATACGAGTCTCTCCCTGTGTAGTTTGTCCATGCTATCAAGTGCACGACCCTCCACCTCCCCGTCGCCACCCGGTTCCTCGTCTGCTCTTCGACTCGTTGGTCGTCGGCTGCCGCCACCTCCACCAGTTTCTGAACTCCGTGGGGGATTGTTCTTCGGATGTTGGGCAGGCGCCTGTTGATCTATAATTCCCCGGGGTCTAAGCTCCAAACATTGTAGTACATTTATCATTCTGTAATAAACATCTTTCACTCATCCCTGTTCTCTCCTGATTGAAATAAAATTTGTGTGACCAGACGTCCTCTTTTACCCGGACATGTCCTCTTTTCGAGACCTAAAAAATGCGTCCGGCAGGGATTCCAAAACTGTCCGGGATTTTGCCTCGTCGGAAATTTGTGTTTCTCGGAGTCTTTCACAAACTATTACGCCATTCATGTTCAGTGTTACTATGCAAGTTAGCTGGTAAATTGATCAAATTACTGCATTATTTAAAAACGATTTTCAAAATCAGCTAACTTGATTCGTAAAACTGAACATAAATGGGGTTGAACGTTGCAAAATACAATGTTTGGGACTAATGACACGCTTTACTTCTGCCTTCTTCGATTGACTACAATGGAAGTCTATGGAATTGTCCCAACTCTCTTTTTATATGGCTCTGGGTAGGGCTGGTAGCCTGCCCACAAAAAAATTGGGTCGGGAAGTTGGGTCTGGAGGGTCTCGTATTGGGAACAACTATATAAAACCAGGATCTGGGCGGACCAATGAAATTGCCAGGGCAGGCTTTATACGATGATGGACAGATGATCAACAGTAACGTAATCAACAACGTCACGAAAGAGCCCTTGGTTTGAATTTGTTTTCAACAAACAACATATTACGTTGCTCTGATTGGTTATAGGTCTATCCAGTTGAGCGAAGAGGCATTTGTTTTATGAGTTCGGTTGAAACACGCCCCATAGTCACAGCCCAACTGAGTTTTCAGACTCATATTCTGACTAGAATTATGAGTATGACAACGTCAGGCTATAGGGCTGGGCGATGTGGGTAAAAAAATTATCGATATAGATATTAAAATTTACATTCGATAACGATAATCAAAGTAGACATGACATGAAAACGTCATTTTATGAGGTTATTTAGCATTAATATGAGTTCCCCTAGCCTGCCTTTGGTCCCCCAGTGGCTAGAATTTTCGATAGGTCTAAACAAACCCCTGGGTGTTCTTCTCCGCCTTTGACAAAATGAAGGCTCAATTGCTCTGTTTGAAAATCTCCGAGTGACGTAGATACGAGGAAGGTTACCTCCGCTCTCTCTGCTTTGCCCGCCCAGATCATCTGGCCCGCCCATTAGAAACTGAGCTACCACCGTGCAAGGGCAAGTGCGATATCGGTTTTTCCTGGAGAGACATCATGGCGAGCAAACAAACAAAGCACAACAGTTGCTCAGTGCTTGGATGTACAAATGCCAGCACAAATCTTTTTTTTGTTCCTTCATCCGAGCCTCTGCACAACCAATATCTCAATTTTATTTTCGCTGGAAATGCGCCGACACTACTTCCCAATGTTTTGCATGTCTGCGCCAAACATTTCAGCGATAACTGTTTCCACAACTTGGGACAATACAAAGCTGGCCTTGCTGAAATTAAATTCTGGATCATTACTAAATCTCCTTGGTCAAGCTACAAACCTTGGACAAGTAAGTTAACTAAAGCTATATCATTTTGTTGCTTAACTGTATATGGTTACCTAGCTTGCTACCCTTAGAATGTGGCTGTAACATTAGCTCTGCAGCTGAGTTACTGTTGCTAATGTAAAGATAAATGGCATCAAGTGTGTGTGTGAATACAAACGCTGTAACGCCAGTGTTATACACGTCTTTGTTATTTGGATAACCGTTATGCTGTTGGCGTTATGGCGTAAGCGATATCCGCCTTTCCCCTCATTGCAATGATTATGAGTGTGCACTTCTGCAAACCAGGGTGATCAGATGAGAATGGGCAAATTCGAGGCATCTTACAGCAACGGGGGCTACGAGCCATTGCGATACATCCGTTGTAAACATTAGCGCATGTTGCCGCCCCTCTCCTCCTCATTAGCATTTAAAGCTACAGACACAGAAACAGCGCGTTTTGAGGAAAGCTCATTGAGGAACTGCTCGTAGTGGCTGTAACTATGCACCAAGGCTGAATTTCGGGAAAGATACTTCAGATACAGTATTAGGGAATCACTAAGGCCAATATAAAAGCATCCAAAAACAGCATTTCATGTCTCCTACAAGACGATAGACCACAGACCTGTATTAGTAGCAAAATAAGTCTCTTCCTCAACTTTTTCCCTACACTCGGCATGAAGTGTAGGCAGAAAAACAAAACAAAACACTGCTCCTACATTTTTTGTGTGCTCCTAAATGTTTTCATTTAGGAGCACATGTACTCCTTGGTGGAAACATTAGCGTAGAGCCCTGATTAACGTCAGCTAGTTTGAGGTGTATGTATAGGCTAACCATTAAATTAGCAGCACATAACCCTTATTTAACAATTATTAAACATGGACCAACCTGAAAGTGATGCACGGGCATCATCTCGCAGTTTCTTTCTCTTAGTTTTTTCTGCCCCTGTCTTTTTGAGGCCATTTTCGAAAAGTTGACCTAGCCTACTGACAAAGTTTGTCAGGCCTCTGAGATAGGAAAGGGCACCCACGGCGATCTTGGGAAGTTGAGGCACCATCTCAACGTTTTTTGAGCATTTAAATAGGCTATATCTCTTGTTTTGTAATTAACGTGCCTAATAAGTGCCTAATATTTATATAGGCCTACTGAAATAATATCAGCATTATAATTATAATAACTATTGGATGTTTTTTCAGTTGGCAATTTTTTGGTGCCCCCTCAGGACTTGGTGCCCTACGCACAGCGTGTAGTGCGCGTTATGGGAGCGGCGGCACTGTATCCAACTCGGCTATTTTGGCTGTTTTTTGGTACCTTTGATTTGGCCTTGATATACTACATAAAGAAATGTTTACCATACCAATGTTTGGTATCTTTTTTTTCAGCAAAATCTCAACTACATGACCTGTTAACAACGTTTTTCACTTTGGCATACTTTATCAACATACTGGACCCAGACACACACAAAAAAACACAAGCTCCGTATGGGAAAATTATAGTTTTTTTTACTATAAAACACACACACATGTTCAACCAAGCATTTCAAAAGTTTGAAATTGAAGCACAAGTTGCATATGTGAACATATAAAGGAAGCAGGTTTTTTTTTTTTTTTTTTTTTGTGCCACTCAGGGGCGATTTTAGGATCAGACTTTTAGGGTGCTCAGCACCCAATGAGAATGTGGCATGAATACAGGCTTTGCAAAAGTGCTAAACCCCCTTGCTAATATAAATCCCTAATTTCACTGGACAACAATTAATACATGTATGTAGTATTATTAAAAAATATTGAATGAATGAAAAAACTAAGGATGTCCTTTTCTTCATGAACTACCAGCATCAAATGATAATAAACAATAATAATTGTAATTTTTGTATTATTATTTTTGCTGAGATTAAATTTGCTTGAGCACCCCTAAAAAGGGTCTAAAATCGCCACTGGTGCCACTCCTCAAAACAGTTTCTGTCCACAATATGAGACAGAGGGCTACATCACAGGCCTTGAACTTACTTTTATGGGGTGAGGTACCTTTTTTTTTCACTTGATGTCAGCATTGGCTCATGTATGACTTTCTTTTTGACCTCAGTGGCAATGGCTCTTTATTCTCTGTATGTCAATAAAACATGTAAAAGGTTAAAAAATCTGAATGTTCTAAGGCATTTGTACTACAGTGAGGTAGAACAGAATAATATAATAAGATAAACTAAGGCAGTAAATGTGTTTCTCACCTCTCGTTGTCAACAACAAAATCTGGGTCCTCGAGCGCACATACTTCCGTCGTCTCTATGTTGAAATAACAAGTCGACGGCATGTTGGACATCGTGTCCGCCTCATTTTCACCCAAATAACTCCAAATGTATTCATAAACTACTCAACATCTCCCCAAAACTACTCCAAATACTCAGAAAACTAGTAATAATAGCCCTAATCCCCTTTGTTTTAGACTGCTCTTTCTCATCTCCCTAAAATGTACATCCTATAGATCTGAGTCAGCAGATTCACACGTTTTTCTCCGTTCAGTTTTATGACAAAAAACAATAAAGATATTCAAATAAATGCAACGCGCGCATAAAAGACTCATAATTTGACGCACCTATTTCATGGAATTGAAATGATCATATCTTTGTTTTTACTTGGTCTATTCAATTAAAAACTAGTATGTAGTTACAAGACCGCACTTTTGACAGATAGTTTTGCAGGTAGCGGGTTTAACAAACTCTAAGATTAACCCTGAACTCTGAGTTGAGTTACTGTAAAATGGGAAACTCTGAAAACTGGTTCCAGAAAAACTTATATGAATTTGTTAACGCAACTCGGAGTACGTCTACTCAGAGTTAAGCGCGGGCATGAGAACTATTAAAAGCCAACATCAATGGAGCTCCAATACTAGGATCCACCATTGAAAATGACGACAAAAAAACGTTGTCCTACTTCACCAAACTTCTTTTTTTTCGTGTTTATGGTTGAGCACATATTCCGGAAAAAAGCAACAAGGCTGTAGCCGCGTATACAAGTGGCGTGGGAGACTATTGCTGCCGAGTCAATGCATTTGAAGGCAATAGCCAGTCCATACATTGAACATTTAACCCCACTGTCTATTAATATAAAAAAAAGTTGGTGGACTTAAGAAAATCGCTTGTTCAATGTTTTATTAAATATAAAAACATACTTGGAACATGTACTATTGCATATTTTGCTTAGGCTATACGCTTGTGATTGTAGCCTCGACGTCCCCATGGTTTTCGTCGACATGATACAAAGTGTAAATATCAATTGGTGCCTATTTAATTGTAGGTGCAGTTTCCACCAACAGAATGTTTTTCATCAAAAGGATGATGATGATGATTAAGATGACGAAGAGACATTAATGAATGCTGCCGCATAAATGGATGTAGAGAATTATGTATGGTAGCTAGTTCTCTCTCCATGTACTTTTATTTACAGGCTTGTGTGGAATTGTCAGTTACACTGACATTATGAGAATAATGAATATAAAAACGATTTGCACATTCTGACAACAGCATGGATGCTGTATATAGTGAGATGTTCATTTAATGGCATGTAAATTATACATGTGGAACTGTGAAATTGAATGCAATCTCATTCCCAGTTACACGTAAATGAGTTGTACAAACTGCATCTCATGAAGAAAGTGTCAAAAACTGACCAAGAGATGGTGTAGGCCTATTTAGGGTTAAAGAATAAAGGCTAATCTTGAAAAAGATTTACTGGAACACCAGTTACAGGAGGATGCATGGTCACAGGTGATGTTAATAGTAGGAAAAATAACCTACATGAAAATTAATTGTAGAATTTTCGGAATTTCTATTTTGACCAAGAGATGGCATTCTTGGGGCAGAATAATAAAGGCTGATCTTGTAAGGCTATCAACCTTCCCCCACCTCTCATATGGTAAAATATGGAGTTACTGGATGGAGTCTTAACTTGATGGCTCTCACACATCATTGTGTAACTTACTGAAGTATTGCTAGTCATGTTGATAAGTAAGGGTCAAGATTGTGGTGTGATTGTAGTTGTTCTTGGCTATAAAAGAAATTGTGAAGCATTGCTCTGTGGATTCTCGATCTCCTGAAACCTTCTCCTCATCTCTGGCTTGTCCTACTCCTTCCTCCTCACCTCTTGCTTTCTAACACGTATCATATTCTGTAGGTTAGTGCATGACATGTGCACCAGCAGATAGTATTTTAAAAGAAATTCCTGCATTAAAATAATGTGTCATGACAGTTTGTATGATTTGGTCATTTATTATCACACTAGCATTTCATTATCACGGCAAACAATTACACTGCACTAAACTCTAAGTGTAAATGTAAAGTGAAAATAACAAAACCAGTCAGTATGATGACTTGAGCGAATATCTTTCACGTCTTACTAAAACAGCGGCCACACGAAAGGGAATGAGGAAACTGTTTCCTCTACTAAAAAATAAAATGCGGGTCACGTGAAAAAAGGATCCAAAGACTCGTAGAAAGACCGAGTCGGGAAATGAACGAATCGTTCGTTTCCTCTAGCTACCAGTACAGAGCCAATGCATGCAGGTCAAGTGAAAAATTATCGAAAGACTCGTAGAAAGACCGAGTCGGCTCTAGCTACAAGTACAGAGCCTATGCATGTCACGTGAAAAATGATCCAAAGACCAAGTTGGGAAATGAACAAATCATTTCTGTTTACATGGACAAGCCTATGCAACAGTCCCGATGCGCGGCCACGAGAAAATGAACGAATCACTCCTTGAGAGGACTTGTTACTCCCGAGTCCTTGTAAGGATTCGTTCAGAATCGTTCACGAACGACACATCACTAATAGGTAGAAACGCAGAGTTTGGCATGGAAAACCTGCTAGCGAGCAGGTTAGTTTCACGGAGTAAGTCACCATGGAAACTTACCAAAAGGTTTCGTTACCCCTCTTTCTGGAACGGGAACCTTGGAATAAACCTCTTTCCAGGCTTAAACAACTCAAAGTCTTCACTAAACCCGCTACCTGGAATACCCCCCTGATCAGGCCGGCGTGATCGTCGACTCAGAAGTTTTTTTTTTTTACACTCAGGACCAATGCTCACAATATACTGTAGCCTATTCATGGTTTAAAATAATGGTTGTCATATAGCCTGCAATTGCTTTGTTTGTGGTTGCATCAGAGACATTAATCTACTTTAAGCCTATTAAAAAGGAGCAAGAGCGGGATGCAGTGAGTGGAGCAGTGCGATTGGATTACTACCTGTATGGAGTATGCTAGTTAGACCAGTTCAAATTCACAGGTTGCAAATAAGGAGTTTCTTTGTCAATGGAGCAGATTTTCATGCATGTATGATAATGAAAATTGTCAATATGGATGACAATACAAACATGCCTCTCTCATGAGAAAAAGGACAAAAAGGACAATTCTTCTTTACAATGTTTCTGAGAGAACCCATTTACCCATTTAACGGATACACTAAAGGACCCTCAAATTCTCATTGATTTACCTTTGAAGATGCGTCACCCTTTGTTTGTGGATGCCTTGTAGACATGTGCAGTGTCTGTCATGTGTGCATTGTTTGAGGATATACTACTCCAACAGCTAACCCACATCACATGGGAACACCTTATAATTGATTTTGTCTCGCCATAATGGTCATACTGTTGTCCTGCTACATTTTCCTCACCTATTTGTCCCTTTACCTGTCCTTCAACTTCCTTCGCAGCTTACTCACCTTAGACAGTGAGAAACAGAAAGTTACAGCAAGGATCCGCAGGAAGAGGCGACGCAGAGGAAGGGCGCGGCTGTCCACTCGAATGACCTTCCAGCGCAAAAGTACACACTAACAGCTGCCCATACAGGACTGGGAACGGTCAAGAGAAGGCCACAGATCAAGAGACTTGTCAGAATTGGTCAATGAAAGCTAGACAGTTGGATAACCAGTTATTGTTTCTTTGACATGCTGTTATTTAAAGTTCTCATTCTTTCCAGGAGAATCATGATATCACTAATTATATGTTTGAAAATACATATTTGACATTAAGAAATACGAGTGTCGGAGTGTAGGTATGTTATGGACTTTAAATTAAGCGTGACAGAAATGAGAGACAAATGCATTTTCTTCTAATGTGTGCCTTCCTTTTCAACAAGGCAGATAGGTGAATAGGATAAGGTATCTGTGGTTAACCCTCCCAGTCTAGCACAGGGGAGCTGTAAGGGATGATAAGATTGTCTTAGATGGAGAGGATCACTCTGCCTGCACAGAGTAGATCCAGTGTACTGATCCTTTCAGTATAGTTCTACTGCTGTCGTTAAGTTATGGTTGAAGTATCTTGTCAAGACGCACTTCTTTTGTTTGGCCTATGAATCTGAATAAGTGATGCAGCATTACAACAGTCTTGTCTTGTGTAGAGAGATTCATGTTTAAAGTATGTCTTTTTGTTGGTGCTCATAGACTCATTTTGTTCTTTGGGTACAGCATTTTGGTTAACACTGGTATTTGCAACTGTGCTTTTTTGTATAAAGGTGATTGATTTTACCAACAGAATATATTTTCCAACAGCCCAGCACCTTAAGTACAGACTTTCACACCGTCTGCTCGTCTCATCACTTTAACTGACCATGCTTCCTATCAAAACACACCTTTAATTTCCATAATCACATTATCTCATCTTTCAGTGCACATTAGATAAACCTGGATCCTTCATTACTTTAAACATGGATTGTTGAGCTTGTGTTGATCTTCATCAGACTTGGCCACCTAGTGGACAATAAAAAATAATGAACATACTTTAAAAGGTTTTTGTAAATAATTACTGGAGCTGCAGACACAATGAGACCTTAAGAGTTAACCTACCGCAGTCATACAATATGTTTATTTTGTGTATGTCCAAGGGGCTGGGTCCATCTCTCTGGCCAATAGGAGTCTGAGGGTCAGGTTTCGGTATAATTGTTGGCTCACCGTTCTCTGAGAATGCGTACCTGCCCCACAAAACACATACAGCTTGGGTACTCCACCCAAGTTCACACAAGTGAAAACCAATGCCAACCAGTAAACTTGTTTACTTGAAGGTAGAATCTCTTACCTTCCATAATGCATGACGGAGCCATAGTCATATGCTGTATTGAGGTTGTTTGTGTCATACTTCTTAAAGTTGTGAGCCTGACCTGAGAAAACACCAGAGGACCAAGCTTAGCATTTCCTCCACATGTGATGTCCTTTTAGCAAAACGGGAGACATCTACATACTGTACGTGAATCTGATCCATATATTATATATTTACAAATATATAAAACATTTAACAATGATAATTAAACAATGAATACAGCAGATGTGTGTGTGTAGTATACTTATATCAGATGCACAGGACCCTGACCTTGCAGGATGTTTTCCCACAGGATGGTGACATGACGATCACGGTCAGAGCGGGACTGCTCATGCACGAAGCCCAGGGCGTGCATGAGTTCGTGGGAGGCCACGCCGGACCACATGCAGAATGGAGACTGCAAGGAGAGGAGCTGGCTGCCCCCGGTCTGCCCCAAGTATGACCAGCAACTTAACGGAACATGTGGGGGAGATTCCTTGATTAGAAACACATTGGTTCTTAATCGGTCTGCCTTAACACCTGAAAATGGAGGCTTTGGGTTTATGTGACACCAACACTCACTCACTCACCCAAATCTGGACTGAATATCAAGATAACTCTGCTGGTGGGTACGTGGAATGAACTTCACACATGTTTTAGAGGAGATGTCCTGCATCCCTGTCTCTATGGTTATTCTATCCATATCATCTGTAACATGAAAACATGTTAGTTTGAGCAACGCCTTGAGCAATGCCTGTTGTGATTGACCATCAAGGCTAGTCAGCCTTGCTAAGCTTAAAGCTTCAAATAAAGATAATGTGTGTGTTCATCAAATTTTGACAAAAGTGAGATACTTGCCGTATTGGTGAGAGATGATGTAGGGAACATACACATTTCCGTCAACTGATTTTGGCCACAAGTAGGTGTTTTCACGGCAGGATAGGGCACTACGTAATATGAACGTTTTTGCAATATCTCCTTCCTTGAAAAACATCCCTCTGGGTTGGCCCAGTCCTGGCCAGATGAAACATTCAGGGGTTCAAAACATTAATTATAAACATAGAAGCTACCTCAAGCCAACACTAGAAAGTTCTTACTTCCATTGGTTGCCAAGATCTTGTCCATTGCGTTCATGTCCTCGTGACCTATCTCCTCTGATCCAGACAAAAGGGAACACCATTAGTGATCAAGTCTCTGAGATGGGTAAAAAATACAAAGTTTCTCCAAAAGAATTACCAGAATGTCTTCTCAGAAACCACATTTTCCCTCTGATAGTAGGAAAGGAATCCGCATGGCTCAGCAACCCCACAAGGATGCCCAGCAATATCACAGTGGAGATCATCTCTGGTTCAAAATAGGAATCAATCAAGGATGAGATACTGACCTGTGACCTGACACGGCACCCAAACACCCATCTCATCCTCCTCTCTGTCCTTCAGCTATATACCTCCCTCCACCAATGTGCCTTACCCGGATTGGATGCGTTTACGAAGGTGAATCACTGAACAAAACCTTGTCTCTGATAGTTCTGTAGCTGCTTCTTTAAACACCTGTAATGTTCAGCACTTTGGGGGATGATACATCCATCCTGAGGTGTTAGTCAGTCTAGGTTGGAGCCAAACTCAGCAGATACTATTTTGAGATCTGCTGGTCATCAGGCAAGACACTGTTTTGGATGATGAAGGGTAAACAAATATTTTTTCTGAAATGTGTTGAAGTCAGAATCAGCATCTTCAGCAGTCTATACCATGGATTATTACGGGATTCCAATCAAATTTTATATTTTAATATTTTTTATTGGATAGCATGATAATGTCTCATAATCATGCACTCATGATCAGTGTTGGAGATAAGGATATAAGACAGGATGACAACACTTTACCATAGTGGCCCCCTCTCTCCAACCCTCTTTCATTATTGGCAAAGCAAATACAAATAATGACCAGGAAAGTGCCGTGTTAAAATATTTTTATTGACAGTTTTCAAATAGTAATACAGTACTCAAAGACTTTTTTCATAACTTAGGATCCTTACATATAATTTACTTAATTGTGGAGTGTGTGTGTGTGTGGGTGGGGGGGCAGAAAAGTTTGCCTGGTGGATGTTTCCTTTACTTAGACATCTGAGATGCCTTTTAGACATCTGAGAGAGTGGGAGAGAATGAGAGAGAGAGATTCAGAAAAAGAACGATGGAGACAGAGTGAATGAGAGCACACAGTAATTACACCCTGGAGATTTAATATTAGCCTTCAATACAATGTTGGGTGTAGAACTGTTCAAGTAAAACTACTGATACAGCAAATAGTAAATTACAGTGTATCCTGACAGTAATCATAAAGGACAGATACACCGCGTTCCACATTATTATGCAAATTACACTTTGCTCAGATTTTCCTAAATAGTAATGCACAGTCAGTCAGTATCATTTTCAAGTCATCAACTGTTAGAGTATAATTCAAATTCTATTGAACAAACCTCCTAATGATAACAGTATTTTTTTCAAAAATAAAAAACTCAAAATGTAGTGTTCCAAATTATAATGCAGAATTTCAAGATTGTTGAAACTCTGTAGGTTGTAAAAAACAAAAAAAAATTGTTTGTTGAATTTGCAGCATTAGGAGGTCATATTTACTGAAATCAAGAAAAGTTTGAATCAAAAACATCTTAACAGGTCAAGTTACATGTTAACATAGGACCCCTTCTTTGATATCAACTTCACAATTCTTGCATCCATTGAACTTGTGAGTTCTTTGATAGTTTCTGCTTTAATGTCTTTGCAGGATGCCATAATAGCCTCCCAGAGCACCTGCTTGGATGTGAACTGCCTTCCACCCACATAGATCTTTTGCTTGATGATGCTCCAAAGGTTCTCAATAGGGTTAAGGTCAGGGGAAGATGGGGGCCACACCATGAGTTTCTCTCCTTTTATGCCCATAGCAGCCAATGTCCCAGAGGTATTCTTTGCAGCATGACATGGTGCATTGTCATGCATGAATATGATTTTGCTACGGAAGGCAAGGTTCTTCTTTTTGTACCACAGAAGAAAGTGGTCAGTCAGAAACTCTACATACTTTGCCGAGGTCATTTTCACACCGTCAGGGACCCTGAAGGGGCCTACCAGTGTCTCCCCATGATTCAGGCCCAAAACATGACTCCGCCACCTCCTTGTTTGACGTCTCAGCCTTGTTGGGACATGGTAGCCATTCACCAACCATCCACTACTCCATCCATCAGGACCATCAAGGGTTGCACGGCACTCATCCTTAAACAAAACAGTTTGAAAGTCTTCATGTAGTCCTGAGCCCACTGTAACCTTTTTTACTTGTGAGCTTGGTTTAGGGGTGGCCGAATAACAGGTTTAAGGACACTTGCAAACCTCTTGAGCATCCTACATCTTGAAGTTCGCGAGACTCCAGAGGCACCAGCGGCTTCAAACACCTGTTTGCTGCTATTCAATGGCATGTTAGTGGCTGCTCTCTTAACCCTACGCATTTGTTTAGCAGAAATCTTCCTTATTTTGCCTTTGTCTGAACGAACCCGCTTGTGCTGTGAATCGGTAACAAATATCTTCACCGTCCGATGATCACGCGCAATTCTTTTGGAAATATCCAATGTTGTGATACCTTGACCAAGGTATTGCACTATTTGCCGCTTTTCAGCAGCAGAGAGATCCTTTTTCTTCCCCATTTTGCCTGAAACATGTAGCTTGCTTAATAATGTGGAACATCCTTCTTAAGTAGTTTCTTTAATTGGGCTCACCTGGCAAACTAATTATCACAGGTGTCTGGGATTGATTTCAATCATCCAAATAGCCCTGAGACACAATACCATCCATGAGTTTAATTGAAAAAACAAAAAATGAATGTTTATGGCCCTTAAATACAATTTGCATAATAATGTGGAACGCGGTGTATGTTTGACACCAACCACAATCGTTGAGCTTGTTAATATTTAACTTGTCTAGGTGACTGGGACTAGTTCTCTGTCCCAGCTGAACATTCCTGCTCCTCTTGGGAATTATGGTTGGATCTCCATCCTCAGAATAAACATACCTTCAGGAAAGTAAAACAGATGACAAAGTTTGATTAGAATGGCGATGGCAACAGTGTCTCACATTGATTCCACCCATGGAAGTTCCACTCACATTCCAAAGTGCATGATAGATGTGAAGGTCCGAATTGTTCGTTTTAAATTTCTCAAAGTTCCTCACACTATCTGTCAGAAAGCAACAGAAACCTAGACCTTAACAGAAGGGTGAGTCCCACAACAACAGCAGGGATATGGTTTGTCTTCCACCTCTCTGGCCCAGGTATGACCAACACCTGTATAACAACACACATACGGCACCTGTTCCTTTTCTATGGAATACAATTGTGGGGTTAGCAAATGTGCAACATGATGTCACTTTATAGACAGAGACCAGCTGGACACTGATGATAAGAACCAATGTCCTAAGTTGATCAACTTGTGGGTTTCAAACTGCACATTTACACGCTTCTGTACAGCGCAATCCATTTCCAACCAAGATGAAGTGAATAGAGTTGTATCAGGAAGATATGTATAGATTTGTACAGTACCTGAGCATCCTTGGCACAAATGGTCCAACTCAGCATGTTTTGTTTCTGAAAGTGTAAATTCTCTCACCCTGACTTGGGCTGAATGTCAAGGTAGTCCTTCTGGTGAGTCCAGGGAACAAATCGAATGCAGGTACCGTCCTCCAAGTCCTCCATCCTTCTCTTGATCACAAGTTGGTCCATTTCATCTGGGAGGAACCATGTACAAGCTTGACAGAGAACAAAAGTATACTGACAAACTGAGTTCACATTGGGAGCCCAACTGTATTTAACTCATTTTAAGGCTATTTTTCAAGAGGTTTTAACAGCTTTTGCTTGAAAGGTATTGGGATTGAATGACAGTCTCTCACGGTAGTCAGAGGAGAGCCTATATGGTACGTAAACAAGTCCCTCCACTGACTTGTTCCACAAGCAGCTCCTAGCGAAGTAAGCTCTAGAACGCCTCCCTATAGAGACGGCAATATCCCCATCCCGAAGACTGGTGCTGTCATCCATGAACTGAACAGCTTCGAAAAGAATAGAATCAATTAAAAGGAAAAATAGATTAAAGTCAAGATATAGTCAAGATAATAATATAGAATGATAAGAAATTGAATAGAATTGTCTTTAAAAGAGAAGAGCAAATGCCACGTTACCTTAGTACTCGTTTGCCCGGATGATTTCATCCATTGCTGTCATCTCGTTCCACATGCGGTGATCATCTTAGGAACAGACATCATCAGTTAGAAGACTTCTAGTTCACTCAAACAATGACTGCATGACTGATGTGTATGCAGTGTGTGCATTGCTCATACCAGAATAACTTCTGGGGAGCCTGTTTGCGTTTACTACAGCACTCTACAAAAGCAAAGAAAGTGTTTATGAGATTTAATAACATATTATTGATGGAACAGCTAATTAACAGCGTATGGTTGCTCCAACATTAACCTGACAGAGTCCGGCCCATGTGTTGGTATAAACCACCATGCACACCAGAAACGCCAGGTTCTTCATTGTAGTTGGGAATTTCCTATTCTTAGCCATCTGGCTGGCACCCAGTTTATATACTGTTCATACAGCAAGCATATCATTATGCTTGGCAACATACAGGTTATTAACCTGTCTGTTGTTTACATCCTGTTAACTGCATAGTTAGAGTGGCAGGCCGCATAAACAAAAGCCCTGTTCAAAACAGGAGCCGGTTTCTCCTCTAGCTAACAGGTAATACTTGGGTTAGGGCAGTGGCGGCTGGTGAAAATTATTCTAGGTGGGGCTGTGAAACATTAAGTCAATTCGGTAACCATCCTAATACAATTGAACACAAACTGCATGGTACGAGTTCTCTGTGAAATAGTAATTCTCAAGTGAGTTAGTGCATGTGCACCAGCAGATACTATTTTAGAACAAATTCCTGCATTAAAATAATGTATCATGACAGTTTGTATGATTTGGTCATTTATTATCACACTAGCATTTTATTATTACGGCAAACAATTACACTGCACTAAACTGTAAGTGTAAATGTAAAGGGAAAATAACAAAACCAGTCAGTATGATAACTTGAGCGAATATCATTCACATCTTACTAAAACAGCGAAAGGGAATGAGGAAACTGTTTCCTCTACAAAAAAATACAATGCGGATCACGTGAAAAAAGGATCCAAAGACTCGTAGAAAGACGGAGTCGGGAAATGAACGAATCGTTCGTTTCCCCTAGCTACCAGTACAAAGCCTATGCAGGTCACGTGAAAAATGATCCAAAGACTCGTAGAAAGACCGAGTTGGGAAATTAATGAATTGTTCATTTCCCCTACTACCAGTACAGAGCCTATGAAGGTCACGTGAAAAATGATCCAAAGACTCGTAGACAGACCGAGTTGGGAAATTAACGAATCGTTCGTTTCCCCTAGCTACCAGTACAGAGCCTATGCAGGTCACATGAAAAATGATCCAAAGACTCGTAGAAAGACAGAGTCGGGAAATTAACAAATTGTTAGTTTCCCCTAGCTACCAGTACCTATGCAGGTCACGTGGAAAATGATCCAAAGACTCGTAGAAGGACAGAGTCAGGAAATGAACGAATCGTTCGTTTCCCCTAGCTACCAGTACAGAGCCTATGCAGGTCACGTGAAAAATGATCCAAAGACTTGTAGAAAGACCGAGTTGGGAAATTAACGAATCGTTCGTTTCCCCTAGCTACCAGTACAGAGCCTATGCAGGTTACGTGAAAAATGATCCAAAGACTCGTAGAAAGACCGAGTCGGGAAATTAACAAATTGTTCGTTTCCCCTAGCTACCAGTACCTATGCAGGTCACGTGGAAAATGATCCAAAGACTCTTGAAAGACGAGTCGGGAAATGAACAAATCGTTTTTGTTTACTTGGACGAGCCTATGAACAGTCCATTCGCGGCCACGAGAAAATGAACGAATCACTCTTTGAAAGGACTCGTTACTCCCGAGTCCTTGTAAGGATTCGTTCAGAATCGTTCACGAACGACACATCACCATCACCAGCAAGTTGGTAGGCGTTTCGATGGGCGCTTTTTCTAGCGCCCCAGATGTCGAGCATTAAGTACATTTATCCCAAAACAGAATTTTAGTATATGGGGTTAGTCCAAGATGGCGACCTGTGCAGACGTTTTACTCTGAGCTCCGAGATTCCGACTGAGTACCAGTCATTTAAAATGAATAATAAAATTATGTTGTTGATAAATGAAGGAGTGAACGGTTGTTCTTGCTTCCAGTAAATTAATTTGCCTGAATAAGGAGACTTAAGTTGGTCATTTTGAGTGAATTAACAACTAGCTAGCTAACTATTCGCTGTTAGCCAAAGTTTTGCTAATACCAACACACGTGCGCTAAGATGTCAAAGAGAGATGCCAAGAATGTGAGAAAGGGAGGCTTGATGATGGGTATAACTGATGAAAATTCATTTCCCGGTTTATGTACACCTCTACCTCATACGCCCTTGAAAAGCCCAAATCCCAAGTAGATCTGCACGAAGAAGATTTAACAGTATCAAATGCAGACATCCTAAAAGCCATTAATGGCTTGAATTACCGTTTTTTGAAGTTTGAAGAAATCATAATGAAATATAGCTGCAAGCAGCAATGTGGTGGCCAAGCAGGTCAGATGACCCAGAAGAAACTTTCGACATCTAGTGACTGCGGATCACCTGGCTTTCTTTGCAGTGGCTTATAGTCTCGCTAAATAGAGAATCAGAGACATGACAAGCCTGTCAGCTTTGGCTGGATTTGAACCTCTGACGTTGACAGGACACCAATTTATCCTAGTGAGCTATTCTCAGTGCTGGAAATCATATTTCAGTGACTGCGTAAAAATATAAGGAATTTTTCCTGTGGCAAGCGGTTGTCAGACTTGTCCCAAGTTTAAACAGCTGTAATTCAGTCCTATTTTGATATGTCAATGTGATTGTGGTCTGAAGATAATCTTTGTTAGAGTTGGTGAATATTTGATACATTTTGTAGCAGGAGTAGGACAAAAACGTTTTATTAGTTAATTCAAAATGGCGGCATCAATTTGGCTGTCATCACAAGTTAACATGTGTCAGACATGGGATCGCCCCCCTAGAGGTTAGAGGACACATATCTGTAAAGCACAATAAATCTGACTCTTCTTAAGTATAGATCCCCTGAGATTGAAACATTATCATTACCATTATGATAATACTGTTAGACAGCTATTGTGGCATACCTGGCTTCACTAAACAGATAAACAAGTATCATGATATACGTGATGACTGTGGCTGGATTCAAACCTATGACCTTGCACTTCAGAGTCAACGTCTGAACCCGTCTTATCCCAGTGAGCTATTCTCAGTGCTAGGAATTACTGTGTTCAGTTACTGTATAAAAAAAAGTAAGCCGTTTTTCCTGTGGGAAGCGTTGTTAGATTTGACCCAAGTATAAAAAGCTGTAATTCAGTCATATTTTGACAAATCAAGGTGATTGTAATCTGAAAATGATTTCATTACTTGTCCATGAAAATAAAAGCAACGGCGAACGAGGAGTTCAAAAAAGTATGTTTTTGTGAAAATTCCAAATGGCCGACGCCCAAAATGGTGGAAACGGGACAATGTGATATATTTCGACTTGGTATGCCACGTAAAATCAGAAGAGACCAATAATGTGATTTATGACAAATCTGTTCAGAAGTTATGATGCAAGAAATCCGATGCACTGGCTAGATGTAGATTCACTATATTTACAAAGCACAATAAATCAGACTCTTCATGAGTATAAATCCCCTGAGAATTAAACATTATCGTGGCCATTATGATTATACTGCTCGACAGCTACTGTCGCATACCTGGCTTCACTAAACACATAAACCAGTATCATGACATGCCTGAGACTTTGGCTGGATTCAAACCTACGACCTTGCACTTCAACGGAGCCCGTCTTATCCCAGTGAGCCATTGTCAGCGCTGGGAATTGCTGTGTAAAGTTACTGAATACAAAAAGGAAGCCGTTTCTCCTGTGGCACGCATGGTCAGATTTGGCCCAAGTTTAAACAGCTGTAATTCAGTCATATTTTTACATGGCAAGGTGATTGTGGTCTGAAGATAATCTGTGCCAAATCTGGTGAATATTGGATACATTGTGTAGGAGCAAGGAAAAAAGTTTTATTCATTCATTCAAAATGGCGGCCTCATCAATTCATCTGGTATCACGCGTTAACATGCATCAGACGCGGGATCTCCTAAGATATCACGAGACATAGGCTGTGTCTACTACCGCGCACTTTATGAAGTACACTGCAATACAGTGCCCTGGAAAACAGTGCACTTACATATTCAGTGCACTCCGTCGCTGATAAGTGCTGTCTCAAATGGAACACTTACGATAAACACTTGGTGGAAGTGACGGACGCAAATCTGCTCGCCACACCCGCAAAACCTGCCAAAATGAACGCGCTTCTCCACTCAAGTGGAAAAAGCTGCCGAAAGGGCTCCTCCTTTTCCGCTACGTAGCCAAGATTGCGCCAGTTTAGGGCGAGTAGTGTCCATTGTTGTACACAGTTTTTTTGGACCGTTTGCAGTGCGCCATCCGAGTACTTTCAGTGCACTGAATTCTTCTGGTTTTGTGAGTGAAGCGCCCTAAGCACTGAAAGTCAGTGCTCTAAGTGCACAAGTGCGCGGTAGTAGACACAGCTATAGGAATGACTTAAATACGCCAAACAAATCAACAGTTATTGGTCAAAACACAATCCTACCTATTGTAATGCCCCCTAGAGGTCAAATGACACTACCTGTCTCAAACCTCTTAACAAGAGGGCCTTGAGTCCATACACCAAGTTTGGAGTCAATGCATCAAAGCTTGGCTAAGATATTACCTCACTTCCCGTTTTCCGGATCAGTTGCTCAATTTGATTGGCTGTAACTAACAAACGGTTGCAGAAATCAAAACGCCATGTGATGTCTTTTGTGAGGCTTGGTCTGAAGATAAATGGTGCCAAATTTTTGCCTATTGCAGCGCCACCTAGAGGTGAAATGGCATGACCTATTTTGGACTTCTTTAGAACAGGGTCCCTCGTCCCTATACCAAATTTGTTGTCAATGCAGTAAAGAGGTGCTGAGATATGACCTCACTTCTTTTATGGTGGCTTGGTTGACGACTTTGATTGGCTGATGACTTTGATTGGCTGTTCCAGTCAAAAAGTGTAGAAAATCAAAAAAACATGTGATGTCTTTTGTGAGGCTTGATCTGAAGATAAATGGTGCCAAATTTTTGCTGATTGCAGCGCCACCTAGAGGTGAAATGGCATGACCTATTTTGGACCTCTTTAGAACAGTGTCCCTAGTCCCTATACCAAATTTGGTGTCAATGCAGTAAAGAGGTGCTGAGATATGACCTCACTTCTTTTATGGTGGCTTGGTTGACGACTTTGTTTGTCTGTTCCAGTCAAAAGGTTTAGATAATCAAAAAAACATGTGATTTCTTGTGTGTGGCTTGGTCTGAAGATGATCTGTGCCAAATTTGGTGAAGATTAGACAAACCTTATAGGAGAGGTAGCGAAAAAACGTTATATTCAAAATGGCGGCCACATCAATTCAGCCACATAAATTTGATGTGGCTGTAACTAACAAACGGTTGCGAAAATTAAAGCTCCAGGGGATAGTTTCTATGAGGATTGGTCTGAAGATCATCTGTGGCAATTATGAAGAAGATTCAACAAGAATTGTAGGAGGAGTAGCGAAAAAACGCTTTTTCTTTACGTTCAAAATGGCGGAGAATCTATGAATTGGGTATGATGTCATAGAGTGCGTTGAACTCGTCTTGATCCAGGGAATCCAACGATACCTCATTTTAGACAATGGGGTATATGGTTCAAAAGTAACGTGTGTTAACACACCTTCAACTTTGACCCATTGGTGGCACTAGATGGTTGGAATGGGAGACATGAAAGTTGGTGAAATTGATGAGGGGACTGGTCCCAAATAGTGTGCCAAAATTCAAAACTTATGACTATTTGGTTCTAGGGGCTGCCATAGACTCCCATGGCAGAAGAAGATGTATAATAATAATAATAATAAATATAGCTGCAAGCAGCAATGGAGGGGCCAAGCAGTCCAGAGCAGGACATGGCCTCCATAGCACTTGCGCAACAGTTAAGTCACAACAACCTGTTGCACTCATGCAACACACCACGTTTGGTTGAAATATCTGTTTGCGTTCCAAAGTAGTGAGTGTTCAAAGTGTTTTTTTTCTGGTATAACACCACAGGCCTCCTCTGCTCCTCGTTGGAATGATGGAACCCAAGTCTGGTGACAATCGCACAAATGGTTGCTGAGTTACGCTCTCACGTGTCTTTTGCGGCTTCGCCGCCGCCCTTGATGTCTCTACCGAACAAACGGTTTCGAAAATGGAAAATCCATCTAACACCTGTGTGAAGCTTGGTCTGAAAATCATATGTGCCAAATTTAGTAAACATTGGACAGAATTTGGGGCATGCAAAAGGTTTTGACACTTTTCCATTAAATCCAAAATGGCGGCCACGTCAATTCGGTTGTTATGAAATATTATCAATGATCAAGTTTGATATCTCACAAGACATCAACAGACAAAGAAATTACTTTATTAAGGTAAACACTTCAACAGTTATTAGCCAAAACACGTTTATGCGTCCGGCCACGCCCCCTTTTAGTCACATGACACAATCTTTGGAGGATATACTCAGAATAAGGTTCCGAGTAGGCATACCAAATTTGGTGTCACTGCCTCAAAGAACTGCTGAGATATGACTTCACTTCCTGTTTGGTGGCTTTTCTGCTGATTTTGTTTTGCTGTCACGGACAAATGGTTGTGGGGATCAAAATGCTCTACCATGACTTTTGTGCGGCTTGGTCTGAAGAGCATATCTGGTAATTTTGAAGAAGATTTGACAAAGATTGTAGGAGGAGTAGGCTTTCAAAGGTTTTTGATAAAACCGGAAATAGCGGAAAATCTATATAACCGGAAATTGACGCCATGGTGTGCATTGCACTCGGTTTGATCCAGGGAATCCAATGGTACCTCATTTTTGAAAATAGGACATACGATTCAAAAGTTGCGTGTGTAAACACAACTCCAACTTTGACCCGTTGGTGGCGCTAGAGTGCCCAAGTATGGGACATGAAACTTTGTGAATTGGACCAGGGGACTGTCCCCAATGAGTGTGCCAAATTTCACAACTTTCGACCATGCGCTTATGGGGGCTGCCATAGACACCCAGTCCTAAGAAGAATAATAATAATAAATATAGCTGCAAGCAGCAATGTGGTGGCCAAGCAGTCAAATGACCCATAAAACACTTTAGAAATCCTCAGAACAGGGTTCCGAGTGCATGCAGCAAGTTTGGTGTGAATCCAAAGATTTGCTGAGATACGACCCAACTTCCTGTTTGATGGCTTAATTGCATATTTTGATTGCCTGTACCGGGCAAACGGTTGTGAAAATCAAACAATCATGTGATGGCCTTTGTGAGGCTTGGTCTGAAGATAATCTCTGCGAAATTTGGTGAAGATTGGACAACATGTGTAGGAGGAGTAGAGAAAAAACATTTTTCAATGAATTCAAAATGGCGGCCGCATCAATTCGGCTATTATCACAAATAAAGATGGGTCACACACGGGACGTCCCAAGATATCATGAAACAAAGGAATCACTTAATAAAGGCATACAAATCAACAGTTATTGGCCAAAACACATTTTTGCTTCCTGCGGCCACGCCCAGTAATGACATGACACCAAATTCATTGGACAGCCTCAGAAGAGGGTTCCGAGTCATCACACCAGGTTTGGGGTTGATTTCTTAAAGATTAGCCGAGATATGATCCAACTTCCTGTTTGGTTGCTTTGTTGCCAATTTTGATTGGCTGTACTGGACAAACGGTTTTGAAAATCAAATATCCTTTGATAACTTCTGTGAGGGTTGGTCTGATGATGATGTGTGCCAATTCTGGGGAAGATTTGACAAAAATTGAGGGAGGAGAAGCAAAAAAACGTTTTTTCACAAAATTCAAAATGGCAGAAAATCTATATAACCGGAAATTGACGCCATGGTGTGCGTTGAACTCGTCTCGATCCAGGGAATCCAACGGTACCTCATTTTTGAAAATCGGTCATACGGTTCAAAAGTTACGTGTGTAAACACAAGTCCAACTTTGACCAGTTGGTGGCGCTAGAGTGCTCCAATGGGAGACATGAAACTTGGTGAATATAAAGAGGGGGCTGTGCTTAATGAGTGTGCCAAATTTCACAACTTTTTACCATACGGTTCTAGGGGCTGCCATAGACTCCAATGACAGAAGAAGTGTAATAATAATAAATATAGCTGCACGCAGCAATGTGGTGGCCAAGCAGTCAAATGACCCATAAAACACTTTAGAAATCCTCAGAACAGGGTTCCGAGTGCATACGGCAAGTTTGGTGTGAATCCATCAAAGATTGGCTGAGATACGACCCAACTTCCTGTTTGATGGCTTAATTGCACATTTTGATTGCCTGTACCGGGCAAACGGTTGTGAAAATCAAACAATCATGTGATGGCCTTTGTGAAGCTTGGTCTGAAGATAATCTCTGCGAAATTTGGTGAAGATTGGACAACATGTGTAGGAGGAGTAGAGAAAAAACATTTTTCAACGAATTCAAAATGGCGGCCGCATCAATTCGGCTATTATCACAAATGATGATGGGTCACACACGGGACGTCCCAAGATATCATGAAACAAAGGAATCACTTAATAAAGGCAAACAAATCAACAGTTATTGGCCAAAACACATTTTTGCTTCCTGCGGCCACGCCCAGTAATGACATGACACCAAATTCATTGGACAGCCTCAGAAGAGGGTTCCGAGTCATCACACCAGGTTTGGGGTTGATTTCTTAAAGATTAGCTGAGATATGATCCAACTTCCTGTTTGGTTGCTTTGTTGCCAATTTTGATTGGCTGTACCGGACAAACGGTTTTGAAAATCAAATATCCTTTGATAACTTCTGTGAGGGTTGGTCTGATGATGATGTGTGCCAATTCTGGGGAAGATTTGACAAAAATTGAGGGAGGAGAAGCAAAAAAACGTTTTTTCACAAAATTCAAAATGGCAGAAAATCTATATAACCGGAAATTGACGCCATGGTGTGCGTTGAACTCGTCTCGATCCAGGGAATCCAACGGTACCTCATTTTTGAAAATCGGTCATACGGTTCAAAAGTTACGTGTGTAAACACAAGTTCAAATTTGACCAGTTGGTGGCGCTAGATTACTCCAATGGGAGACATGAAACTTGGTGAATATAAAGAAGGGACTGTGTTTAATGAGTGTGCCAAATTTCACAACTTTTTACCATACGGTTCTAGGGGCTGCCATAGACTCCAATGACAGAAGAAGCGTAATAATAATAAATATAACTGCAAGCAGTAATGGCGGATTCCTCCAAACATTGCGAATCATTGAAAAATGTATATTCTTGACAAATTGGAACTGTATAGAAAAATCTAAGCTGCAGAATTACCAATGGGATACCAAATCTGAAATAATACCATCAAGATCCACAAGGGCCTTTATTTCAACCCAAGGAGTGAAGGGAGGGGGCTTGGTTAGCCTATCCATTCCAGAAAGCCTTTGTGCTTTAGGGCGTGGAATGTAGCGCCACCTATGGGTAATGGTGGGACAGTTGTGGTGTGGTAATTACCCTTGGTCTATACTTTCAAAAAAGCTCGACCAGAGCATACCCCCCCCTCTCAGGGTACCGAGCTTCAGCTCAGTCATGATGCTGGGATGAATGTAGGCCTATATGTAGAGACCAGGGAGACAGACACACCGGCCAGCTGCCCTGATGGGTCCGTGGTAGATCATTAATGCGGGTTGTATCCTACAACGCTCGTGGCCTCCGAGTAGGACATACTGCTGCTGATAGATCAAGACGTTTGGTGGTGGACACATTGCTGGACGAGAGTGACATTGTCTGCCTTCAAGAAACCTGGATGGCCAAGCAAGATCTGGACAAATTGAACTCCCTACACAAGAACTTTCATGGTGCTGGAGAGTCCACTACCGATCTCAGCATGGGAATGGTTTGTGGGAGGATAGCTGGTGGTGTAGCTATACTGTGGAACATAAAATATGACCCAACGGTAAAGGTGGTGTGGCTTAACGTTGACTGGGCTATTGGGTTGGAGTTTAATCACAATGAAAATAAATTTACTATTGTAAATGTGTACACACCATATGAATCCTATGACCATGAGGATAAATTTCAGAACAGGTTAGCTTTTATTCAGTCCTTCATAGAGGACAATAGTTCATGTTGTGTCTATGTCATGGGTGATTTTAATGCTGACATGTCAGATAAGTGTTTATTCGCACAACATCTGCAGCAGTTCTGTAATGAAACTAAATTAATGATATCAAGCGTTATTGCCTGATACAAGTTTTACCTATATAAGTGAAACGTGGCACACAACTTCCTGGCTAGACCATATTGTAACCACAGCCGATGCTCATGACTCACTGGAAAGTATAGAGATGTGTTATGGGCTGGCCACCACTGATCACATACCAGTTGCTATGCTGCTAAATGTTGAGAGTGTACCCTTGTTGCTGGCCCCCCAAGAAAACTGGACAGGTCAAAATTGACCAAAGAGGTTATGCACAGATATTCTCTATTAACTGACAGCTTACATAGTGATGTTGCATTTTCTAGGGATGCCCTAATGTGCACGGATATGAACTGCAAGGATAAACATCATGCTGAAAAGCTCTGTGCCATGTATGATGATATTGTCAAATGTCTTTATGCTTCCAGTGAACCTTTTATTAATCACAAGAGTAAGGTCCCTAACGCACGGCCTGTCTGGAATGAGTTTGTGTCTGAGCAACATGCTGCTGGTAGAGAAGCCTTTAGAGTCTGGTCAGAGGCAGGCAGACCCAGACAGGGAGTGCTGCTTGATAACAAAAACCTCACAAATGCTAGATTTAAATATGCACTTGTTTCATTAAGAGAAATGAAAACACAATGAGAGCAGACTCGCTGGCCAGAAAGATGCAGGATAACAATCTTACTGACTTCTGGAAGGAGGTCAAGATCATAAATAATAACAGAACTCCCCTCCCTTCTGATATCAAAGGGGTTAGTTGTCCAGAGAAGATTGCTGATCTATGGAATGAGCACTACAGTAAACTATTTAATTGTGTTAAAAGTAACACAGTGAAAATTGATAATGAATATAAAGGTATCTCTGCAGACTTGATAGTTAGATCAGTAGATATTTATGATGCCATCCACATGCTAGACAACAACAAAGCTTGTGGTATGGATTGCATTTCTGCAGAGCATCTAAAAAATGCCAGTTATAGACTCAGTCCATTTCTAGCCATGTGTCTCACTGGAATTATGGTTCATGGTGTTCTACCGAACTCTATTATGTCAGTACTGTTAGTGCCTGTTGTTAAAGATAAGGCTGGTAAACTGAACAGCATAGACAACTATCAACCCATTGCATTGGCCAGTATCTTGTCTAAAGTGTTTGAGAGAATTATTTGATTGAAATTGGAAATGTATATTCTGACTGCAGAAAATCAGTTTGGTTTTAAAAGAAAACATGGTACTGATCTCTGTATCTATGCTCTGAAGGAGATTGTCTCAGGTACACAAGTCTTAATTTATCTGTATTTTTATGCTTTATTGATGCTTACAAAGCTTTTGATCGAATTTGTCATGAAAAACTGTTTATGAAGCTAATAGCGAGAGGTGTCCCTAAACCTCTTGTGAGGATTTTGGTGTTCTCGTATGCCAATCAAACTTTTCATGTTAAATGGGACAATGTTGTATCAGCTCCTTTCCATGTTGGTAACGGAGTTCGACAAGGAGGAATTTGATTTCCCTTTTTGTTTAATATGGATATGGACGACTTATCAAGCCAGCTGAATAAGACAAATACAGGCTGTCTTGTTGGTGAATCTATTGTCAATCATCTGATGTACGCAGATGATCTGGTTCCACTCAGCCTGTTGCAACAGATGCTATGGGTGTGCTCTCAGTATGGCTTAGATCATGATATAAAATATAATGCAAAGAAAAGCCACATAATGATAGTCAGAAGTAATCAGGACAGGAAATTAACCTTCCCTACCTTTTATTTATCTGGCAGTCCCCTTGGTGTTTGTGAGGAAATAAAATATCTGCCATGTCATTTCTGATGATTGGACAGATGACAACGATATGTATCAACAGCGCTGTCAAATATATTCTCAGGCCAGTATGTTATTAAGGACGTTTTCTATGTGCTCAGATTCAGTTAAATGTTCCCTGTTTAGAACCTACATAACACCATTGTACACTGCTCATTTGTGGTCTATGTACAGGTAAAGGAGTATACAGATACTGAAAGTAGCCTACAATGATGCTTTTAGATTGCTACTTAATGTGCCAAGGTGGCATAGTGCTAGTCAGTTGTTTGTTTCTAAGCACGTACCAACCTGTAAGGCAATCCTGAGACAACTGATGTATGGTTTCAATGATGCTTTTAGATTGCTACTTAATGTGCCTAGGTGGCATAGTGCTGGTCAGTTGTTTCTGTCTAAGCACGTACCAACCTGTAAGGCACTCCTGAGACAACTGATGTATGGTTTCATGTGTCGACTGGACAAGTCTGAGAACTGAATAGTAGAGGCTCTGGTCAACCCTCTAAAGAGCTGCTATCGATTACTTGGAACTTAAGACTACATTGGCACAAAAGTCTTCATACTTTTTATGCACTGTATTATCTATGTTTTATGTTTTCGTTTTACTCTCTTTTTTATAGCTCTATGTCTGTTATTTTATGTGGAACTTGGCGTCTGAAATAAAGATTTATATATATATAAATACATATATATATATCAATGTTTCAGGATTTGTATAACTTTTTACCATTGCATACAAAATCGGAAATGCAATACTAAAAAGATCAGCTTTTGTTAAGAGATCCAAGATTACAAGATCCACAAGGCCTTGGCTAGAAACCAAGGAATGAGTGGGGGCTTGGTCAGCCCACACTCTCCTGAAATGTTGCGTGTGCGTCTTGCCAAGCCCGCGCGTGTGTAAGTTAAGGCTGAGTGTGTGAGGATGTGGAGCACGCGCGGGCAGGAGGAGGGGAGACATTCATTGGAAATTTGGCTAGAAATTAGCCAAGCAAGCATGTTTCAAATATTCACCAAAAATCGACCTTTGATCTTACAGTCAACTTTTTCACAGATTTGTGTTATAAACATTCTCAAGAGTCTTCATATGAACTTGTGATTGAATCAGAGTATCAGTTTTTGACTGGCTGATGTGTAAAGCATTATTTTAGCGTTAGCGATAAGTTCAATATGCTTTATATCAATCATTTTTGGAGATATGAAGTTGCCTTTGCACACGGTAACATGTTGTAGTGTCTTCCATCGATATACCAAGTTTCGTGTTGATATCTCAAAGATTTGCTGAGACATGACTTCACATCCTGTTTGGCGGCTTTTCTGATGAATTTGATTGGCTGTACCGGACAAACGGTTGTGAGGATCAAAATTATTTTCGATAACTTTTGTGACGCTTGGTCTGAAGATCATCTCTGGTAACTTTGAAGAAGATATGACAAAAATTGTAGGAGGAGTAGGCTTTCAAAGGTTTTTGATAAAACCGGAAGTAGCAGAAAATCTATATATCCGGAAATTGACGCCATGGGGTGCGTTGAACTCGGCTTGAACCAGGGAATCCAATGGTACCTCATTTTTGAAAATGGGTCATACGGTTCAAAAGTTGCGTGTGTAAACACAAGTCCAACTTTGACCCGTTGGTGGCGCTGGAGTGGTCTAATGGGAGACATGAAACTTGGTGTAGGTATAGAATCAACTGTCCTTAATGAGTGTGCCAAATTTCACAAAAAGTTGTCGAAGTGTTCTAGGGGCTGCCATTGACTTCCATGGAACAAGAATAATAATAAATATAACTGCAAGCAGTAATGGCGGATTCCTCCAAACATTGCGAACCATTGAAAAATGTATATTCTTGACAAATTGGAACTGTATAGAAAAATCTATGCTGCAGAATTACCAATGGGATACCAAATCTGAAATATAATACCATCAAGATCCACAAGGGCCTTTATTTCAACCCAAGGAGTGAAGGGAGGGGGCTTGGTTAGCCTATCCATTCCAGAAAGCCTTTGTGCTTTAGGGCGTGGAATGTAGCGCCACCTATGGGTAATGGTGGGACAGTTGTGGTGTGGTAATTACCCTTGGTCTATACTTTCAAAAAAGCTCGACCAGAGCATACCCCCCACTCTCAGGGTACCGAGCTTCAGCTCAGTCATGATGCTGGGATGAATGTAGGCCTATATGTAGAGACCAGGGAGACAGACACACCGGCCAGCTGCCCTGATGGGTCCGTGGTAGATCATTAATGCGGGTTGTATCCTACAACGCTCGTGGCCTCCGAGTAGGACATACTGCTGCTGATAGATCAAGACGTTTGGTGGTGGACACATTGCTGGACGAGAGTGACATTGTCTGCCTTCAAGAAACCTGGATGGCCAAGCAAGATCTGGACAAATTGAACTCCCTACACAAGATGTTTCATAGTGCTGGAGAGTCCACTACCAATCTCAGCATGAGAATGGTTTGTGGGAGGATAGCTGGTGGTGTAGCTATACTGTGGAACATAAAATATGACCCAACGGTAAAGGTGGTGTGGCTTAACGTTGACTGGGCTATTGGGTTGGAGTTTAATCACAATGAAAATAAATTTACTATTGTAAATGTGTACACACCATATGAATCCTATGACCATGAGGATGAATTTCAGAACAGGTTAGCTTTTATTCAGTCCTTCATAGAGGACAATAGTTCATGTTGTGTCTATGTCATGGGTGATTTTAATGCTGAAATGTCAGATAAGCGTTTATTCGCACAACATCTGCAGCAGTTCTGTAATGAAACTAAATTAATTATATCAAGCGTTATTGCCTGATACAAGTTTTACCTATATAAGTGAAACGTGGCACACAACTTCCTGGCTAGACCATATTGTAACCACAGCCGATGCTCATGACTCACTGGAAAGTATAGAGATGTGTTATGGGCTGGCCACCACTGATCACATACCAGTTGCTATGCTGCTAAATGTTGAGATTGTACCCTTGTTGCTGGCCCCCCAAGAAAACTGGACTGGTCAAAATTGACCAAAGAGGTTCGGCACAGATATTCTCTATTAACTGACAGCTTACATAGTGATGTTGCATTTTCTAGGGATGCCCTAATGTGCACGGATATGAACTGCAAGGATAAACATCATGCTGAAAAGCTCTGTGCCATGTATGATGATATTGTCAAATGTCTTTATGCTTCCAGTGAACCTTTTATTAATCACAAGAGTAAGGTCCCTAACGCACGGCCTGTCTGGAATGAGTTTGTGTCTGAGCAACATGCTGCTGCTAGAGAAGCCTTTAGAGTCTGGTCAGAGGCAGGCAGACCCAGACAGGGAGTGCTGCTTGATAACAAAAACCTCACAAATGCTAGATTTAAATATGCACTCGTTTCATTAAGAGAAATGAAAACACAATGAGAGTAGACTCGCTGGCCAGAAAGATGCAGAATAACAATCTTACTGACTTCTGGAAGGAGGTCAAGATCATAAATAATAACAGAACTCCCCTCCCTTCTGATATCAAAGGGGTTAGTTGTCCAGAGAAGATTGCTGATCTATGGCATGAGCACTACAGTAAACTATTTAATTGTGTTCAAAGTAACACAGTGAGAATTGATAATCAATATAAAGGTATCTCTGCAGACTTGATAGTTAGATCAGTAGATATTTATGATGCCATCCACATGCTAGACAACAACAAAGCTTGTGGTATGGATTCCATTTCTGCAGAGCATCTAAAAAATGCCAGTTATAGACTCAGTCCATTTCTAGCCATGTGTCTCACTGGAATTATGGTTCATGGTGTTCTACCGAACTCTATTATGTCAGTACTGTTAGTGCCTGTTGTTAAAGATAAGGCTGGTAAACTGAACAGCATAGACAACTGTAGCGCCTCTCTAGTTTGGTGGATTTGTAATGAGAGGTGGCTAACCTGAGTTCGTTAGTAATTGTTACTAACTTAAACCAATTTAACATATGAAAAAAACAATACAACCAACTGTTAAACAAAAACAGGAAAGATTTACTTCAGACAAAAAATCAGTTCTTCAGTTATTGGTTCAACATTTACATGACATCGTAATGCACATGGACACACAATACAAACTAGCCGGCAATGCTAACTACACGAATACCTTAATTCAGTACAGTTCTACGGTGCAGGCCTGAGTGTAGCTCGTGTGCGTTGTAGCCGTAAACAAAATGGCTGTTTCGCCAGGATGGCACAAAATAACAAGGAGCTGGTACCTCGGATCAGCAGTGCGGTAGCACACGCACTGCGGCAGAAGGGCGGCAGCAGGTGAAGGAGAGACCGACCAAATACTCTCGTGGATTTACGAGACGAACCAACTCAGGAAGAAGACTGAGGACGACGACAATCCCGACCTCCACCGGCTCCAACCTGGCACTCGCTGTCGCTAGTCTGGCGGCAAAGCCCGTGCTTAATCCAAAACCGCCAACAGCCAAACTCCTCTTTCTGGGTTATTGTTGTTGGTTGAGATATTCACCCAACAATATAAACATAACACCACTAATGATAATATAAAATCTTCACTCTTGGTATTTTACCGTACGCTACAATTTTCTTCTCCCTCCAACTCCTCCGCTCGCTCTGTCTTTTTCTACTCCAACCTCATCTACCCCAACTTCCCGTGTTACCCTGCCCTTTGACCTCAAACCGGATTGGCTTAACATCATAATCAAAATTAAAGCAACAACATAGATTCACAAAACATTCATCTTACTCTCTTCATATTTGTAACCGGTACATTTTAACATGCGTTTTTTAAACAACAGATATACATTTCCAAATGCTGTATTCAGTAAAACATGAACAATATGCATTTCTCATCAAATCAAAATCATACTCTCAAACCTTAAAGTCTATTTATTAAACTATGAACTTAAGTATTATGTATTCAAACTTTTATATTTATGTAATAGGATTGTTTCAACAGAAATGTTTACCACCCGGGCTACACAACTATCGACCCATTGCATTGGCCAGTATCTTGTCTAAAGTGTTTGAGAGAATTATTTGATTGAAATTGGAAATGTATATTCTGACTGCAGAAAATCAGTTTGGTTTTAAAAGAAAACATGGTACTGATCTCTGTATCTATGCTCTGAAGGAGATTGTCTCAGGTACACAAGTCTTAATTCATCTGTATTTTTATGCTTTATTGATGCTTACAAAGCTTTCGATCGAATTTGTCATGAAAAACTGTTTATGAAGCTAATAGCGAGAGGTTTCCCTAAACCTCTTGTGAGGATTTTGGTGTTCTGGTATGCAAATCAAACTTTTCATGTTAAATGGGACAATGTTGTATCAGCTGCTTTCCATGTTGGTAACGGAGTTCGACAAGGAGGAATTTGATTTCCCTTTTTGTTTAATATGGATATGGACGACTTATCAAGCCAGCTGAATAAGACAAATACAGGCTGTCTTGTTGGTGAATCTATTGTCAATCATCTGATGTACGCAGATTATCTGGTTCCACTCAGCCTGTTGCAACAGATGCTATGGGTGTGCTCTCAGTATGGCTTAGATCATGATATAAAATATAATGCAAAGAAAAGCCACATAATGATAGTCAGAAGTAATCAGGACAGGAAATTAACCTTCCCTACCTTTTATTTATCTGGCAGTCCCCTTGGTGTTTGTGAGGAAATAAAATATCTGCCATGTCATTTCTGATGATTGGACAGATGACAACGATATGTATCAACAGCGCTGTCAAATATATTCTCAGGCCAGTATGTTATTAAGGACGTTTTCTATGTGCTCAGATTCAGTTAAATGTTCCCTGTTTAGAACCTACATAACACCATTGTACACTGCTCATTTGTGGTCTATGTACAGGTAAAGGAGTATACAGATACTGAAAGTAGCCTACAATGATGCTTTTAGATTGCTACTTAATGTGCCAAGGTGGCATAGTGCTAGTCAGTTGTTTGTGTCTAAGCACGTACCAACCTGTAAGGCAATCCTGAGACAACTGATGTATGGTTTCAATGATGCTTTTAGATTGCTACTTAATGTGCCTAGGTGGCATAGTGCTGGTCAGTTGTTTCTGTCTAAGCACGTACCAACCTGTAAGGCACTCCTGAGACAACTGATGTATGGTTTCATGTGTCGACTGGACAAGTCTGAGAACTGAATAGTAGAGGCCCTGGTCAACCCTCTAAAGAGCTGCTATCGATTACTTGGAACTTAAGACTACATTGGCACAAAAGTCTTCATACTTTTTATGCACTGTATTATCTATGTTTTATGTTTTCGTTTTACTCTCTTTTTTATAGCTCTATGTCTGTTATTTTATGTGGAAATGGGCGTCTGAAATAAAGATTTATATATATATAAATACATATATATATATCAATGTTTCAGGATTTGTATAACTTTTTACCATTGCATACAAAATCGGAAATGCAATACTAAAAAGATCAGCTTTTGTTAAGAGATCCAAGATTACAAGATCCACAAGGCCTTGGCTAGAAACCAAGGAATGAGTGGGGGCTTGGTCAGCCCACACTCTCCTGAAATGTTGCGTGTGCGTCTTGCCAAGCCCGCGCGTGTGTAAGTTAAGGCTGAGTGTGTGAGGATGTGGAGCACGCGCGGGCAGGAGGAGGGGAGACATTCATTGGAAATTTGGCTAGAAATTAGCCAAGCAAGCATGTTTCAAATATTCACCAAAAATCGACCTTTGATCTTACAGTCAACTTTTTCACAGATTGGTGTTATAAACATTCTCAAGAGTCTTCATATGAACTTGTGATTGAATCAGAGTATCAGTTTTTGACTGGCTGATGTGTAAAGCATTATTTTAGCGTTAGCGATAAGTTCAATTTGCTTTATATCAATCATTTTTGGAGATATGAAGTTGCCTTTGCACACGGTAACATGTTGTAGTGTCTTCCATCGATATACCAAGTTTCGTGTTGATATCTCAAAGATTTGCTGAGACAGGACTTCACATCCTGTTTGGCGGCTTTTCTGATGAATTTGATTGGCTGTACCGGACAAACGGTTGTGAGGATCAAAATTCTTTTCGATAACTTTTGTGACGCTTGGTCTGAAGATCATCTCTGGTAACTTTGAAGAAGATATGACAAAAATTGTAGGAGGAGTAGGCTTTCAAAGGTTTTTGATAAAACCGGAAGTAGCGGAAAATCTATATAACCGGAAATTGACGCCATGGGGTGCGTTGAACTCGGCTTGAACCAGGGAATCCAATGGTACCTCATTTTTGAAAATGGGTCATACGGTTCAAAAGTTGCGTGTGTAAACACAAGTCCAACTTTGACCCATTGGTGGCGCTGGAGTGGTCTAATGGGAGACATGAAACTTGGTGTAGGTATAGAATCAACTGTCCTTAATGAGTGTGCCAAATTTCACAAAAAGTTGTCGAAGTGTTCTAGGGGCTGCCATTGACTTCCATGGAACAAGAATAATAATAATAATAAAACTAACAATAACAATAGGTTTCCTCCTGACGGAGGAATCCTAATAATAAAACTAACAATAACAATAGGTTTCCTCCTGACGGAGGAATCCTAATAATAAAACTAACAATAACAATAGGTTTCCTCCTGACGGAGGAATCCTAATAATAATAAATTTAACTGCAAGCAGTAATGGCGGATTCCTCCAAACATTGCGAACCATTGAAAAATGTATATTCTTGACAAATTGGAACTGTATAGAAAAATCTATGCTGCAGAATTACCAATGGGATACCAAATCTGAAATATAATACCATCAAGATCCACAAGGGCCTATATTTTAACCCAAGGAGTGAAGGAAGAGGGCTTGGTTAGCCTATCCATTCCAGAAAGCCTTTGTGCTTTAGGGCGTGGAATGTAGCGCCACCTATGGGTGATGGTGGGACAGTTGTGGTGTGGTAATTACCCTTGGTCTATACTTTCAAAAAAGCTCGACCAGAGCATACCCCCGCTCTCAGGGTACCGAGCTTCAGCTCAGTCATGATGCTGGGATGAATGTAGGCCTATATGTAGAGACCAGGGAGACAGACACACTGGCCAGCTGCCCTGATGGGTCCGTGGTAGATCATTAATGCGGGTTGTATCCTACAACGCTCGTGGCCTCCGAGTAGGACATACTGCTGCTGATAGATCAAGATGTTTGGTGGTGGACACATTGCTGGACGAGAGTGACATTGTCTGCCTTCAAGAAACCTGGATGGCCAAGCAAGATCTGGACAAATTGAACTCCCTACACAAGATGTTTCATGGTGCTGGAGAGTCCACTACCGATCTCAGCATGAGAATGGTTTGTGGGAGGATAGCTGGTGGTGTAGCTATACTGTGGAACATAAAATATGACCCAACGGTAAAGGTGGTGTGGCTACACGTTGACTGGGCTATTGGGTTGGAGTTTAATCACAATGAAAATAAATTTACTATTGTAAATGTGTACACACCATATGAATCCTATGACCATGAGGATGAATTTCAGAACAGGTTAGCTTTTATTCAGTCCTTCATAGAGGACAATAGTTCATGTTGTGTCTATGTCATGGGTGATTTTAATGCTGACATGTCAGATAAGCGTTTATTCGCACAACATCTGCAGCAGTTCTGTAATGAAACTAAATTAATTATATCAAGCGTTATTGCCTGATACAAGTTTTACCTATATAAGTGAAACGTGGCACACAACTTCCTGGCTAGACCATATTGTAACCACAGCCGATGCTCATGACTCACTGGAAAGTATAGAGATGTGTTATGGGCTGGCCACCACTGATCACGTACCAGTTGCTATGCTGCTAAATGTTGAGAGTGTAC
This sequence comes from Hypomesus transpacificus, assembly GCF_021917145.1. Taxonomy (NCBI): domain Eukaryota; kingdom Metazoa; phylum Chordata; class Actinopteri; order Osmeriformes; family Osmeridae; genus Hypomesus; species Hypomesus transpacificus. The sequence continues at coordinate 802,499 of NW_025814041.1, forward strand.
CCTTGTTGCTGGCCCCCCAAGAAAACTGGACTGGTCAAAATTGACCAAAGAGGTTATGCACAGATATTCTCTATTAACTGACAGCTTACATAGTGAATTTGCATTTTCTAGGGATGCCCTAATGTGCACGGATATGAACTGCAAGGATAAACATCATGCTGAAAAGCTCTGTGCCATGTATGATGATATTGTCAAATGTCTTTATGCTTCCAGTGAACCTTTTATTAATCACAAGAGTAAGGTCCCTAACGCACGGCCTGTCTGGAATGAGTTTGTGTCTGAGCAACATGCTGCTGCTAGAGAAGCCTTTAGAGTCTGGTCAGAGGCAGGCAGACCCAGACAGGGAGTGCTGCTTGATAACAAAAACCTCACAAATGCTAGATTTAAATATGCACTCGTTTCATTAAGAGAAATGAAAACACAATGAGAGCAGACTCGCTGGCCAGAAAGATGCAGAATAACAATCTTACTGACTTCTGGAAGGAGGTCAAGATCATAAATAATAATAGAACTCCCCTCCCTTCTGATATCAAAGGGGTTAGTTGTCCAGAGAAGATTGCTGATCTATGGCATGAGCACTACAGTAAACTATTTAATTGTGTTCAAAGTAACACAGTGAGAATTGATAATGAATATAAAGGTATCTCTGCAGACTTTATAGTTAGATCAGTAGATATTTATGATGCCATCCACATGCTAGACAACAACAAAGCTTGTGGTATGGATTGCATTTCTGCAGAGCATCTAAAAAATGCCAGTTATAGACTCAGTCCATTTCTAGCCATGTGTCTCACTGGAATTATGGTTCATGGTGTTCTACCGAACTCTATTATGTCAGTACTGTTAGTGCCTGTTGTTAAAGATAAGGCTGGTAAACTGAACAGCATAGACAACTATCGACCCATTGCATTGGCCAGTATCTTGTCTAAAGTGTTTGAGAGAATTATTTGATTGAAATTGGAAATGGATATTCTGACGGCAGAAAATCAGTTTGGTTTTAAAAGAAAACATGGTACTGATCTCTGTATCTATGCTCTGAAGGAGATTGTCTCAGGTACACAAGTCTTAATTTATCTGTATTTTTATGCTTTATTGATGCTTACAAAGCTTTCGATCGAATTTGTCATGAAAAACTGTTTATGAAGCTAATAGCGAGAGGTGTCCCTAAACCTCTTGTGAGGATTTTGGTGTTCTGGTATGCCAATCAAACTTTTCATGTTAAATGGGACAATGTTGTATCAGCTCCTTTCCATGTTGGTAACGGAGTTCGACAAGGAGGAATTTGATTTCCCTTTTTGTTTAATATGGATATGGACGACTTATCAAGCCAGCTGAATAAGACAAATACAGGCTGTCTTGTTGGTGAATCTATTGTCAATCATCTGATGTACGCAGATTATCTGGTTCCACTCAGCCTGTTGCAACAGATGCTATGGGTGTGCTCTCAGTATGGCTTAGATCATGATATAAAATATAATGCAAAGAAAAGCCACATAATGATAGTCAGAAGTAATCAGGACAGGAAATTAACCTTCCCTACCTTTTATTTATCTGGCAGTCCCCTTGGTGTTTGTGAGGAAATAAAATATCTGCCATGTCATTTCTGATGATTGGACAGATGACAACGATATGTATCAACAGCGCTGTAAAATATATTCTCAGGCCAGTATGTTATTAAGGACGTTTTCTATGTGCTCAGATTCAGTTTAATGTTCCCTGTTTAGAACCTACATAACACCATTGTACACTGCTCATTTGTGGTCTATGTACAGGTAAAGGAGTATACAGATACTGAAAGTAGCCTACAATGATGCTTTTAGATTGCTACTTAATGTGCCAAGGTGGCATAGTGCTAGTCAGTTGTTTGTGTCTAAGCACGTACCAACCTGTAAGGCAATCCTGAGACAACTGATGTATGGTTTCAATGATGCTTTTAGATTGCTACTTAATGTGCCTAGGTGGCATAGTGCTGGTCAGTTGTTTCTGTCTAAGCACGTACCAACCTGTAAGGCACTCCTGAGACAACTGATGTATGGTTTCATGTGTCGACTGGACAAGTCTGAGAACTGAATAGTAGAGGCCCTGGTCAACCCTCTAAAGAGCTGCTATCGATTACTTGGAACTTAAGACTACATTGGCACAAAAGTCTTCATACTTTTTATGCACTGTATTATCTATGTTTTATGTTTTCGTTTTACTCTCTTTTTTATAGCTCTATGTCTGTTATTTTATGTGGAACTTGGCGTCTGAAATAAAGATTTATATATATATAAATACATATATATATATCAATGTTTCAGGATTTGTATAACTTTTTACCATTGCATACAAAATCGGAAATGCAATACTAAAAAGATCAGCTTTTGTTAAGAGATCCAAGATTACAAGATCCACAAGGCCTTGGCTAGAAACCAAGGAATGAGTGGGGGCTTGGTCAGCCCACACTCTCCTGAAATGTTGCGTGTGCGTCTTGCCAAGCCCGCGCGTGTGTAAGTTAAGGCTGAGTGTGTGAGGATGTGGAGCACGCGCGGGCAGGAGGAGGGGAGACATTCATTGGAAATTTGGCTAGAAATTAGCCAAGCAAGCATGTTTCAAATATTCACCAAAAATAGACATTTGATCTTACAGTCAACTTTTTCACAGATTTGTGTTATAAACATTCTCAAGAGTCTTCATATGAACTTGTGATTGAATCAGAGTATCAGTTTTTGACTGGCTGATGTGTAAAGCATTATTTTAGCGTTAGCGATAAGTTCAATTTGCTTTATATCAATCATTTTTGGAGATATGAAGTTGCCTTTGCACACGGTAACATGTTGTAGTGTCTTCCATCGATATACCAAGTTTCGTGTTGATATCTCAAAGATTTGCTGAGACATGACTTCACATCCTGTTTGGCGGCTTTTCTGATGAATTTGATTGGCTGTACCGGACAAACGGTTGTGAGGATCAAAATTCTTTTCGATAACTTTTGTGAGGCTTGGTCTGAAGATCATGTCTGGTAACTTTGAAGAAGATATGACAAAAATTGTAGGAGGAGTAGGCTTTCAAAGGTTTTTGATAAAACCGGAAGTAGCGGAAAATCTATATAACCGGAAATTGACGCCATGGGGTGCGTTGAACTCGGCTTGAACCAGGGAATCCAATGGTACCTCATTTTTGAAAATGGGTCATACGGTTCAAAAGTTGCGTGTGTAAACACAAGTCCAACTTTGACCCGTTGGTGGCGCTGGAGTGGTCTAATGGGAGACATGAAACTTGGTGTAGGTATAGAATCAACTGTCCTTAATGAGTGTGCCAAATTTCACAAAAAGTTGTCGAAGTGTTCTAGGGGCTGCCATTGACTTCCATGGAACAAGAATAATAATAATAAATATAACTGCAAGCAGTAATGGCGGATTCCTCCAAACATTGCGAACCATTGAAAAATGTATATTCTTGACAAATTGGAACTGTATAGAAAAATCTATACTGCAGAATTACCGATGGGATACCAAATCTGAAATATAATACCATCAAGATCCACAAGGGCCTTTATTTCAACCCAAGGAGTGAAGGGAGGGGGCTTGGTTAGCCTATCCATTCCAGAAAGCCTTTGTGCTTTAGGGCGTGGAATGTAGCGCCACCTATGGGTAATGGTGGGACAGTTGTGGTGTGGTAATTACCCTTGGTCTATACTTTCAAAAAAGCTCGACCAGAGCATACCCCCCCGCTCTCAGGGTACCGAGCTTCAGCTCAGTCATGATGCTCGGATGGATGTAGGCATATATGTAGAGACCAGGGAGACAGACACACCGGCCAGCTGCCCTGATGGGTCCGTGGTAGATCATTAATGCGGGTTGTATCCTACAACGCTCGTGGCCTCCGAGTAGGACATACTGCTGCTGATAGATCAAGACGTTTGGTGGTGGACGCATTGCTGGACGAGAGTGACATTGTCTGCCTTCAAGAAACCTGGATGGCCAAGCAAGATCTGGACAAATTGAACTCCCTACACAAGAACTTTCATGGTGCTGGAGAGTCCACTATCAATCTCAGCATGAGAATGGTTTGTGGGAGGATAGCTGGTGGTGTAGCTATACTGTGGAACATAAAATATGACCCAACGGTAAAGGTGGTGTGGCTTAACGTTGACTGGGCTATTGGGTTGGAGTTTAATCACAATGAAAATAAATTTACTATTGTAAATGTGTACACACCATATGAATCCTATGACCATGAGGATGAATTTCAGAACAGGTTAGCTTTTATTCAGTCCTTCATAGAGGACAATAGTTCATGTTGTGTCTATGTCATGGGTGATTTTAATGCTGACATGTCAGATAAGTGTTTATTCGCACAACATCTGCAGCAGTTCTGTAATGAAACTAAATTAATGATATCAAGCGTTATTGCCTGATACAAGTTTTACCTATATAAGTGAAACGTGGCACACAACTAACGCACGGCCTGTCTGGAATGAGTTTGTGTCTGAGCAACATGCTGCTGCTAGAGAAGCCTTTAGAGTCTGGTCAGAGGCAGGCAGACCCAGACAGAGAGTGCTGCTTGATAACAAAAACCTCACAAATGCTAGATTTAAATATGCACTCGTTTCATTAAGAGAAATGAAAACACAATGAGAGCAGACTCGCTGGCCAGAAAGATGCAGAATAACAATCTTACTGACTTCTGAAAGGAGGTCAAGATCATAAATAATAACAGAACTCCCCTCCCTTCTGATATCAAAGGGGTTAGTTGTCCAGAGAAGATTGCTGATCTATGGCATGAGCACTACAGTAAACTATTTAATTGTGTTAAAAGTAACACAGTGAGAATTGATAATGAATATAAAGGTATCTCTGCAGACTTAATAGTTAGATCAGTAGATATTTATGATGCCATCCACATGCTAGACAACAACAACGCTTGTGGTATGGATTGCATTTCTGCAGAGCATCTAAAAAATGCCAGTTATAGACTCAGTCCATTACTAGCCATGTGTCTCACTGGAATTATGGTTCATGGTGTTCTACCGAACTCAATCATGTCAGTACTGTTAGTGCCTGTTGTTAAAGATAAGGCTGGTAAACTGAACAGCATAGACAACTATCGACCCATTGCATTGGCCAGTATCTTGTCTAAAGTGTTTGAGAGAATTATTTGATTGAAATTGGAAATGTATATTCTGACTGCAGAAAATCAGTTTGGTTTTTTAAAAGAAAACATGGTACTGATCTCTGTATCTATGCTCTGAAGGAGATTGTCTCAGGTACACAAGTCTTAATTCATCTGTATTTTTATGCTTTATTGATGCTTACAAAGCTTTCGATCGAATTTGTCATGAAAAACTGTTTATGAAGCTAATAGCGAGAGGTGTCCCTAAACCTCTTGTGAGGATTTTGGTGTTCTGGTATGCCAATCAAACTTTTCATGTTAAATGGGACAATGTTGTATCAGCTCCTTTCCATGTTGGTAACGGAGTTCGACAAGGAGGAATTTGATTTCCCTTTTTGTTTAATATGGATATGGACGACTTATCAAGCCTGCTGAATAAGACAAATACAGGCTGTCTTGTTGGTGAATATATTGTCAATCATCTGATTTACGCAGATGATCTGGTTCCACTCAGCCTGTTGCAACAGATGCTATGGGTGTGCTCTCAGTATGGCTTAGATCATGATATCAAATATAATGCAAAGAAAAGCCACATAATGATAGTCAGAAGTAATCAGGACAGGAAATTAACCTTCCCTACCTTTTATTTATCTGGCAGTCCCCTTGGTGTTTGTGAGGAAATAAAATATCTGGGCCATGTCATTTCTGATGATTGGACAGATGACAACGATATGTATCAACGGCGCTGTAAAATATATTCTCAGGCCAGTATGTTATTAAAGACGTTTTCTATGTGCTCAGATTCAGTTAAATGTTCCCTGTTTAGAACCTACATAACACCATTGTACACTGCTCATTTGTGGTCTATGTACAGGAAAAGGAGTATACAGATACTGAAAGTAGCCTACAATGATGCTTTTAGATTGCTACTTAATGTGCCAAGGTGGCATAGTGCTAGTCAGTTGTTTGTGTCTAAGCACGTACCAACCTGTAAGGCAATCCTGAGACAACTGATGTATGGTTTCAATGATGCTTTTAGATTGCTACTTAATGTGCCTAGGTGGCATAGTGCTGGTCAGTTGTTTCTGTCTAAGCACGTACCAACCTGTAAGGCACTCCTGAGACAACTGATGTATGCTGAGGCTCTGGTCAACCCTCTAAAGAGCTGCTATCGATTACTTGGAACTTAAGACTACATTGGCACAAAAGTCTTCATACTTTTTATGCACTGTATTATCTGTGTTTTATGTTTTTGTTTTACTCTCTTTTTTATAGCTCTATGTCTGTTATTTTATGTGGAACTTGGCGTCTGAAATAAAGATTTATATATATATAAATACATATATATATATCAATGTTTCAGGATTTGTATAACCTTTTACCATTGCATACAAAATCGGAAATGCAATACCAAAAAGATCAGCTTTTGTTTAGAGATCCAAGATTACATGATCCGCAAGGCCTTTGCTAGAGACTAAGGAATGAGTGGGGGCTTGGTCAGCCCACACTCTCCTGAAATGTTGCGTGTGCGTCTTGCCAAGCCCGCGCGTGTGTAAGTTAGGCTGAGTGTGTGAGGATGTGGAGCACGCGCGGGCAGGAGGAGGGGAGACATTCATTGGAAATTTGGCTAGAAATTAGCCAAGCAAGCATGTTTCAAATATTCACCAAAAATCGACCTTTGATCTTACAGTCAACTTTTTCACAGATTTGTGTTATAAACATTTTCAAGAGTCTTCATATGAACTTGTGATTGAATCAGAGTATCAGTTTTTGACTGGCTGATGTGTAAAGCATTATTTTAGCGTTAGCGATAAGTTCAATTTGCTTTATATCAATCATTTTTGGAGATATGAAGTTGCCTTTGCACACGGTAACATGTTGTAGTGTCTTCCATCAATATACCAAGTTTCGTGTTGATATCTCAAAGATTTGCTGAGACATGACTTCACATCCTGTTTGGCGGCTTTTCTGATGAATTTGATTGGCTGTACCGGACAAACGGTTGTGAGGATCAAAATTCTTTTCGATAACTTTTGTGAGGCTTGGTCTGCAGATCATCTCTGGTAACTTTGAAGAAGATATGACAAAAATTGTAGGAGGAGTAGGCTTTCAAAGGTTTTTCATAAAACCGGAAATAGCGGAAAATCTATATAACCGGAAATTGACGCCATGGGGTGCGTTGAACTCGGCTTGATCCAGGGAATCCAATGGTGCCTCATTTTTGAAAATCGGTCATACGGTTCAAAAGTTGCGTGTGTAAACACAAGTCCAACTTTGACCCGTTGGTGGCGCTGGAGTGGTCTAATGGGAGACATGAAACTTGGTGTAGGTATAGAATCAACTGTCCTTAATGAGTGTGCAAAATTTCACAAAAAGTTGTCGAAGGGTTCTAGGGGCTGCCATTGACTTCCATGGAACAAGAATAATAATAATAATAAAACTAACAATAACAATAGGTTTCCTCCTGACGGAGGAATCCTAATAATAATAAAACTAACAATAACAATAGGTTTCCTCCTGACGGAGGAATCCTAATAATAATAAAACTAACAATAACAATAGGTTTCCTCCTGACGGAGGAATCCTAATAAGAAAAGGTAGAATCACTTATGTGGCTTCGCCGCTTCGCGGCTTGGCCACCAATAATAATAAGAAAAGGTAGAATCACTTATGTGGCTTCGCCGCTTCGCGGCTTGGCCACCAATAATAAATATAGCTGCAAGCAGCAATGGAGGGGCCACGCAGTCCAGAGCAGGACAAGGCCTCCATAGCACTTGGGCAACAATTAAGTCACAACAACCTGTTGCACTCATGCAACACGCCAAGTTTGGTTGAAATATCTGTTTGCGTTCCAAAGTAGTGATTGTTTACAGTGTTTTTTTCTGGTATAACACCGCAGACCTCCTCTGCTCCTCGTGGGAACAATGGAACCCAAGTTTGGTGACAATCGCACAAATGGTTGCTGAGTTACGCTCTCACGTGTCTTTTGCGGCTTCGCCGCCGCCTTTGATCGTCTCTACCGAACAAACGGTTTTGAAAATGTAAAATCCATCCCGACACCTTTGTGAAGCTTGGTCTGAAGATCATCTGTGCCAAATTTTGTAAACATTGGACAACATTTGGGGCGTGTAAAAGGTTTTTACACTTTTCCATGAAATCCAAAATGGCGGCCGCATCAATTCGGTTATTATGAAAAGTTATCAATGGCCAGGCTTGATATCTCACAAGACATCAACAGACAAAGAAATTACTTTATTAAGTTAAACACTTCAACGGTTATTAGCCAAAACACGTTTATGCTTCCGGCCACGCCCCCTTTTAGTCACATGACACCATTTTTGGAGGACATCCTTAGAATAAGGTTCCGAGTAGGCGTACCAACTTTGGTGTCACTGCTTCAAAGAACTGCTGAGATATGGCTTCACTTCCTGTTTGGCGGCTTTTCTGCAGAATTTGATTGGCTCTACCGGACAAACGGTTTTGAAAATCAAATATCCTTCGATAACTTTTGTGAGGCTTGGTCTGAAGATCATATCTGGTAATTGTGAAGAACATTTGACAAAATTTGTAGGAGGAGTAGGCTTTTAAAGGTTTTTGATAAAACCGGAAATAGCGGAAAATCTATATAACCGGAAATTGACGCCATGGTGTGCATTGCACTCGGCTTGATCCAGGGAGTCCAATGGTACCTCACTTTTGAAAATGGGACATACGGTTCAAAGGTTGCGTGTGTAAACACAACTCCAACTTTGACCCGTTGGTGGCGCTAGAGTGCCAAAGTATGGGACATGAAACTTTGTGACTTGGACCAGGGGACTGTCCCTAATGAGTGTACCAAATTTCACAACTTTCGACCAAGCGCTTCTAGGGGCTGCCATAGACAACCAGTCTTAAGAATAATAATAATAAATATAGCTGCAAGCAGCAATGGAGGGGCCAAGCAGTCCAGAGCAGGACAAGGCCTCCATAGCACTTGCGCAACAATTAAGTCACAACAACCTGTTGCACTCATGCAACACGCCAAGTTTGGTTGAAATATCTCTTTGCGTTCCAAAGTAGTGATTGTTTACAGTGTTTTTTTCTGGTATAACACCGCAGGCCTCCTTTGCTCCTCGTGGGAACAATGGAACCCAAGTTTGGTGACAATCGCACAAATGGTTGCTGAGTTACGCTCTCACGTGTCTTTTGCGGCTTCGCCGCCGCCTTTGATCGTCTCTACCGAACAAACGGTTTTGAAAATGTAAAATCCATCCCGACACCTTTGTGAAGCTTGGTCTGAAGATCATCTGTGCCAAATTTTGTAAACATTGGACAACATTTGGGGCGTGTAAAAGGTTTTTACACTTTTCCATGAAATCCAAAATGGCGGCCGCATCAATTCGGTTATTATGAAAAGTTATCAATGGCCAGGCTTGATATCTCACAAGACATCAACAGACAAAGAAATTACTTTATTAAGTTAAACACTTCAACGGTTATTAGCCAAAACACGTTTATGCTTCCGGCCACGCCCCCTTTTAGTCACATGACACCATTTTTGGAGGACATCCTTAGAATAAGGTTCCGAGTAGGCGTACCAACTTTGGTGTCACTGCTTCAAAGAACTGCTGAGATATGGCTTCACTTCCTGTTTGGCGGCTTTTCTGCAGAATTTGATTGGCTCTACCGGACAAACGGTTTTGAAAATCAAATATCCTTCGATAACTTTTGTGAGGCTTGGTCTGAAGATCATATCTGGTAATTGTGAAGAACATTTGACAAAATTTGTAGGAGGAGTAGGCTTTTAAAGGTTTTTGATAAAACCGGAAATAGCGGAAAATCTATATAACCGGAAATTGACGCCATGGTGTGCATTGCACTCGGCTTGATCCAGGGAGTCCAATGGTACCTCACTTTTGAAAATGGGACATACGGTTCAAAGGTTGCGTGTGTAAACACAACTCCAACTTTGACCCGTTGGTGGCGCTAGAGTGCCAAAGTATGGGACATGAAACTTTGTGACTTGGACCAGGGGACTGTCCCTAATGAGTGTACCAAATTTCACAACTTTCGACCAAGCGCTTCTAGGGGCTGCCATAGACAACCAGTCTTAAGAATAATAATAATAAATATAGCTGCAAGCAGCAATGGAGGGGCCAAGCAGTCCAGAGCAGGACAAGGCCTCCATAGCACTTGCGCAACAATTAAGTCACAACAACCTGTTGCACTCATGCAACACGCCAAGTTTGGTTGAAATATCTCTTTGCGTTCCAAAGTAGTGATTGTTTACAGTGTTTTTTTCTGGTATAACACCGCAGGCCTCCTTTGCTCCTCGTGGGAACAATGGAACCCAAGTTTGGTGACAATCGCACAAATGGTTGCTGAGTTACGCTCTCACGTGTCTTTTGCGGCTTCGCCGCCGCCTTTGATCGTCTCTACCGAACAAACGGTTTTGAAAATGTAAAATCCATCCCGACACCTTTGTGAAGCTTGGTCTGAAGATCATCTGTGCCAAATTTTGTAAACATTGGACAACATTTGGGGCGTGTAAAAGGTTTTTACACTTTTCCATGAAATCCAAAATGGCGGCCGCATCAATTCGGTTATTATGAAAAGTTATCAATGGCCAGGCTTGATATCTCACAAGACATCAACAGACAAAGAAATTACTTTATTAAGTTAAACACTTCAACGGTTATTAGCCAAAACACGTTTATGCTTCCGGCCACGCCCCCTTTTAGTCACATGACACCATTTTTGGAGGGCATCCTTAGAATAAGGTTCCGAGTAGGCGTACCAACTTTGGTGTCACTGCTTCAAAGAACTGCTGAGATATGGCTTCACTTCCTGTTTGGCGGCTTTTCTGCAGAATTTGATTGGCTCTACCGGACAAACGGTTTTGAAAATCAAATATCCTTCGATAACTTTTGTGAGGCTTGGTCTGAAGATCATATCTGGTAATTGTGAAGAACATTTGACAAAATTTGTAGGAGGAGTAGGCTTTTAAAGGTTTTTGATAAAACCGGAAATAGCGGAAAATCTATATAACCGGATATTGACGCCATGGTGTGCATTGCACTCGGCTTGATCCAGGGAGTCCAATGGTACCTCACTTTTGAAAATGGGACATACGTTTCAAAGGTTGCGTGTGTAAACACAAATCCAACTTTGACCCGTTGGTGGCGCTAGAGTGCCAAAGTATGGGACATGAAACTTTGTGACTTGGACCAGGGGACTGTCCCTAATGAGTGTACCAAATTTCACAACTTTCGACCAAGCGCTTCTAGGGGCTGCCATAGACAACCAGTCTTAAGAATAATAATAATAAATATAACTGCAAGCAGTAATGGCGGATTCCTCCAAACATTGCGAACCATTGAAAAATGTATATTCTTGACAAATTGGAATTGTATAGAAAAATCTATGCTGCAGAATTACCAATGGGATACCAAATCTGAAATATAATACCATCAAGATCCACAAGGGCCTTTATTTCAACCCAAGGAGTGAAGGGAGGGGGCTTGGTTAGCCTATCCATTCCAGAAAGCCTTTGTGCTTTAGGGCGTGGAATGTAGCGCCACCTATGGGTAATGGTGGGACAGTTGTGGTGTGGTAATTACCCTTGGTCTATACTTTCAAAAAAGCTCGACCAGAGCATACCCCCCGCTCTCAGGGTACCGAGCTTCAGCTCAGTCATGATGCTGGGATGAATGTAGGCCTATATGTAGAGACCAGGGAGACAGACACACCGGCCAGCTGCCCTGATGGGTCCGTGGTAGATCATTAATGCGGGTTGTATAATACAACGCTCGTGGCCTCCGAGTAGGACATACTGCTGCTGATAGATCAAGACGTTTGGTGGTGGACACATTGCTGGACGAGAGTGACATTGTCTGCCTTCAAGAAACCTGGATGGCCAAACAAGATCAAATACACTGGTGTGAAATATGACCCAACGGTAAAGGTGGTGTGGCTTAATGTTGACTGGGCTATTGGATTGGAGTTTAATCACAATGAAAATAAATGTACTGTTGTAAATGTGTACACACCATATGAATCCTATGACCATGAGGATGAATTTCAGAACAGGTTAGCTTTTATTCTGTCCTTCATAGAGGACAATAGTTCATGTTGTGTCTATGTCATGGGTGATTTTAATGCTGACATGTCAGATAAGCGTTTATTCGCACAACATCTGCAGCAGTTCTGTAATGAAACTAAATTAATTATATCAAGCGTTATTGCCTGATACAAGTTTATATAAGTGAAATATAAGTGAATATATAAGTGAAACGTGGCACACAACTTCCTGGCTAGACCATATTGTAACCACAGCCGATGCTCATGACTCACTGGAAAGTATAGAGATGTGTTATAGGCTGGCCACCACTGATCACGTACCAGTTGCTATGCTGCTAAATGTTGAGAATGTACCCTTGTTGCTGGCCCCCCAAGAAAACTGGACTGGTCAAAATTGACCAAAGAGGTTATGCACAGATATTCTCTATTAACTGACAGCTTACATAGTGATGTTGCATTTTCTAGGGATGCCCTAATGTGCACGGATATGAACTGCAAGGATAAACATCATGCTGAAAAGCTCTGTGCCATGTATGATGATATTGTCAAATGTCTTTATGCTTCCAGTGAACCTTTTATTAATCACAAGAGTAAGGTCCCTAACGCACGGCCTGTCTGGAATGAGTTTGTGTCTGAGCAACATGCTGCTGCTAGAGAAGCCTTTAGAGTCTGGTCAGAGGCAGGCAGACCCAGACAGGGAGTGCTGCTTGATAACAAAAACCTCACAAATGCTAGATTTAAATATGCACTCATTTCATTAAGAGAAATGAAAACACAATGAGAGCAGACTCGCTGGCCAGAAAGATGCAGAATAACAATCTTACTGACTTCTGGAAGGAGGTCAAGATCATAAATAATAATAGAACTCCCCTCCCTTCTGATATCAAAGGGGTTAGTTGTCCAGAGAAGATTGCTGATCTATGGCATGAGCACTACAGTAAACTATTTAATTGTGTTCAAAGTAACACAGTGAGAATTGATAATGAATATAAAGGTATCTCTGCAGACTTGATAGTTAGATCAGTAGATATTTATGATGCCATCCACATGCTAGACAACAACATAGCTTGTGGTATGGATTGCATTTCTGCAGAGCATCTAAAAAATGCCAGTTATAGACTCAGTCCATTTCTAGCCATGTGTCTCACTGGAATTATGGTTCATGGTGTTCTACCGAACTCTATTATGTCAGTACTGTTAGTGCCTGTTGTTAAAGATAAGGCTGGTAAACTGAACAGCATAGACAACTATCGACCCATTGCATTGGCCAGTATCTTGTCTAAAGTGTTTGAGAGAATTATTTGATTGAAATTGGAAATGTATATTCTGACGGCAGAAAATCAGTTTGGTTTTAAAAGAAAACATGGTACTGATCTCTGTATCTATGCTCTGAAGGAGATTGTCTCAGGTACACAAGTCTTAATTTATCTGTATTTTTATGCTTTATTGATGCTTACAAAGCTTTCGATCGAATTTGTCATGAAAAACTGTTTATGAAGCTAATAGCGAGAGGTGTCCCTAAACCTCTTGTGAGGATTTTGGTGTTCTGGTATGCCAATCAAACTTTTCATGTTAAATGGGACAATGTTGTATCAGCTCCTTTCCATGTTGGTAACGGAGTTCGACAAGGAGGAATTTGATTTCCCTTTTTGTTTAATATGGATATGGACGACTTATCAAGCCAGCTGAATAAGACAAATACAGGCTGTCTTGTTGGTGAATCTATTGTCAATCATCTGATGTACGCAGATTATCTGGTTCCACTCAGCCTGTTGCAACAGATGCTATGGGTGTGCTCTCAGTATGGCTTAGATCATGATATAAAATATAATGCAAAGAAAAGCCACATAATGATAGTCAGAAGTAATCAGGACAGGAAATTAACCTTCCCTACCTTTTATTTATCTGGCAGTCCCCTTGGTGTTTGTGAGGAAATAAAATATCTGCCATGTCATTTCTGATGATTGGACAGATGACAACGATATGTATCAACAGCGCTGTAAAATATATTCTCAGGCCAGTATGTTATTAAGGACGTTTTCTATGTGCTCAGATTCAGTTTAATGTTCCCTGTTTAGAACCTACATAACACCATTGTACACTGCTCATTTGTGGTCTATGTACAGGTAAAGGAGTATACAGATACTGAAAGTAGCCTACAATGGTGCTTTTAGATTGCTACTTAATGTGCCAAGTTGGCATAGTGCTAGTCAGTTGTTTGTGTCTAAGCACGTACCAACCTGTAAGGCAATCCTGAGACAACTGATGTATGGTTTCAATGATGCTTTTAGATTGCTACTTAATGTGCCTAGGTGGCATAGTGCTGGTCAGTTGTTTCTGTCTAAGCACGTACCAACCTGAAAGGCACTCCTGAGACAACTGATGTATGGTTTCATGTGTCGACTGGACAAGTCTGAGAACTGAATAGTAGAGGCTCTGGTCAACCCTCTAAAGAGCTGCTATCGATTACTTGGAACTTAAGACTACATTGGCACAAAAGTCTTCATACTTTTTATGCACTGTATTATCTACGTTTTATGTTTTTGTTTTACTCCCTTTTTCATAGCTCTATGTCTGTTATTTTATGTGGAACTTGGCGTCTGAAATAAAGATTTATATATATATGAATACATATATATATATATATATATATCAATGTTTCAGGATTTGTATAACTTTTTACCATTGCATACAAAATCGGTAATGCAAGGCCTTTGCTAGAGACTAAGGAATGAGTGGGGGCTTGGTCAGCCCACACTCTCCTGAAATGTTGCGTGTGCGTCTTGCCAAGCCCGCGCGTGTGTAAGTTAAGGCTGAGTGTGTGAGGATGTGGAGCACGCGCGGGCAGGAGGAGGGGAGACATTCATTGGAAATTTGGCTAGAAATTAGCCAAGCAAGCATGTTTCAAATGTTCACCAAAAATCGACATTTGATCTTACAGTCAAATTTTTCACAGATTTGTGTTATAAACATTCTCAAGAGTCTTCATATGAACTTGTGATTGAATCAGAGTATCAGTTTTTGACTGGCTGATGTGTAAAGCATTATTTTAGCGTTAGCGATAAGTTCAATTTGCTTTATATCAATCATTTTTGGAGATATGAAGTTGCCTTTGCACACGGTAACATGTTGTAGTGTCTTCCATCGATATACCAAGTTTCGTGTTGATATCTCAAAGATTTGCTGAGACATGACTTCACATCCTGTTTGGCGGCTTTTCTGATGAATTTGATTGGCTGTACCGGACAAACGGTTGTGAGGATCAAAATTCTTTTCGATAACTTTTGTGAGGCTTGGTCTGAAGATCATCTCTGGTAACTTTGAAGAAGATATGACAAAAATTGTAGGAGGAGTAGGCTTTCAAAGGTTTTTGATAAAACCGGAAGTAGCGGAAAATCTATATAACCGGAAATTGACGCCATGGGGTGCGTTGAACTCGGCTTGAACCAGGGAATCCAATGGTACCTCATTTTTGAAAATGGGTCATACGGTTCAAAAGTTGCGTGTGTAAACACAAGTCCAACTTTGACCCGTTGGTGGCGCTGGAGTGGTCTAATGGGAGACATGAAACTTGGTGTAGGTATAGAATCAACTGTCCTTAATGAGTGTGCCAAATTTCACAAAAAGTTGTCGAAGTGTTCTAGGTGCTGCCATTGACTTCCATGGAACAAGAATAATAATAAATATAACTGCAAGCAGTAATGGCGGATTCCTCCAAACATTGCGAACCATTGAAAAATGTATATTCTTGACAAATTGGAACTGTATAGAAAAATCTATGCTGCAGAATTACCAATGGGATACCAAATCTGAAATATAATACCACCAGGATCCACAAGGGCCTTTATTTCAACTCAAGGAGTGAAGGGAGGGGGCTTGGTTAGCCTATCCATTCCAGAAAGCCTTTGTGCTTTAGGGCGTGGAATGTAGCGCCACATATGGGTAATGGTGGGACAGTTGTGGTTTGGTAATTACCCTTGGTCTATACTTTCAAAAAAGCTCGACCAGAGAATACCCCCCGCTCTCAGGGTACCGAGCTTCAGCTCAGTCATGATGCTGGGATGAATGTAGGCCTATATGTAGAGACCAGGGAGACAGACACACCGGCCAGCTGCCCTGATGGGTCCGTGGTAGATCATTAATGCGGGTTGTATCCTACAACGCTCGTGGCCTCCGAGTAGGACATACTGCTGCTGATAGATCAAGACGTTTGGTGGTGGACACATTGCTGGACGAGAGTGACATTGTCTGCCTTCAAGAAACCTGGATGACCAAGCAAGATCTGGACAAATTGAACTCCCTACACAAGAACTTTCATGGTGCTGGAGAGTCCACTACCGATCTCAGCATGAGAATGGTTTGTGGGAGGATAGCTGGTGGTGTAGCTATACTGTGGAACATAAAATATGACCCAACGGTAAAGGTGGTGTGGCTTAACGTTGACTGGGCTATTGGGTTGGAGTTTAATCACAATTAAAATAAATGTACTATTGTAAATGTGTACACACCATATGAATCCTATGACCATGAGGATGAATTTCAGAACAGGTTAGCTTTTATTCAGTCCTTCATAGAGGACAATAGTTCATGTTGTGTCTATGTCATGGGTGATTTTAATGCTGACATGTCAGATAAGCGTTTATTCGCACAACATCTGCAGCAGTTCTGTAATGAAACTAAATTAATTATATCAAGCGTTATTGCCTGATACAAGTTTTACCTATATAAGTGAAACGTGGCACACAACTTCCTGGCTAGACCATATTGTAACCACAGCCGATGCTCATGACTCACTGGAAAGTATAGAGATGTGTTATGGGCTGGCCACCACTGATCACATACCAGTTGCTATGCTGCTAAATGTTGAGAGTGTACCCTTGTTGCTGGCCCCCCAAGAAAACTGGACTGGTCAAAATTGACCAAAGAGGTTATGCACAGATATTCTCTATTAACTGACAGCTTACATAGTGATGTTGCATTTTCTAGGGATGCCCTAATGTGCACGGATATGAACTGCAAGGATAAACATCATGCTGAAAAGCTCTGTGCCATGTATGATGATATTGTCAAATGTCTTTATGCTTTCAGTGAAGGTTTTATTAATCACAAGAGTAAGGTCCCTAACGCACGGCCTGTCTGGAATGAGTTTGTGTCTGAGCAACATGCTGCTGCTAGAGAAGCCTTTAGAGTCTGGTCAGAGGCAGGCAGACCCAGACAGAGAGTGCTGCTTGATAACAAAAACCTCACAAATGCTAGATTTAAATATGCACTCGTTTCATTAAGAGAAATGAAAACACAATGAGAGCAGACTCGCTGGCCAGAAAGATGCAGAATAACAATCTTACTGACTTCTGGAAGGAGGTCAAGATCATAAATAATAACAGAACTCCCCTCCCTTCTGATATCAAAGGGGTTAGTTGTCCAGAGAAGATTGCTGATCTATGGCATGAGCACTACAGTAAACTATTTAATTGTGTTCAAAGTAACACAGTGAGAATTGATAATCAATATAAAGGTATCTCTGCAGACTTGATAGTTAGATCAGTAGATATTTATGATGCCATCCACATGCTAGACAACAACAAAGCTTGTGGTATGGATTCCATTTCTGCAGAGCATCTAAAAAATGCCAGTTATAGACTCAGTCCATTTCTAGCCATGTGTCTCACTGGAATTATGGTTCATGGTGTTCTACCGAACTCTATTATGTCAGTACTGTTAGTGCCTGTTGTTAAAGATAAGGCTGGTAAACTGAACAGCATACACAACTGTAGCGCCTCTCTAGTTTGGTGGATTTGTAATGAGAGGTGGCTAACCTGAGTTCGTTAGTAATTGTTACTAACTTAAACCAATTTAACATATGAAAAAAACAATACAACCAACTGTTAAACAAAAACAGGAAAGATTTACTTCAGACAAAAAATCAGTTCTTCAGTTATTGGTTCAACATTTACATGACATCGTAATGCACATGGACACACAATACAAACTAGCCGGCAATGCTAACTACACGAATACCTTAATTCAGTACAGTTCTACGGTGCAGGCCTGAGTGTAGCTCGTGTGCGTTGTAGCCGTAAACAAAATGGCTGTTTCGCCAGGATGGCACAAAATAACAAGGAGCTGGTACCTCGGATCAGCAGTGCGGTAGCACACGCACTGCGGCAGAAGGGCGGCAGCAGGTGAAGGAGAGACCGACCAAATACTCTCGTGGATTTACGAGACGAACCAACTCAGGAAGAAGACTGAGGACGACGACAATCCCGACCTCCACCGGCTCCAACCTGGCACTCGCTGTCGCTAGTCTGGCGGCAAAGCCCGTGCTTAATCCAAAACCGCCAACAGCCAAACTCCTCTTTCTGGGTTATTGTTGTTGGTTGAGATATTCACCCAACAATATAAACATAACACCACTAATGATAATATAAAATCTTCACTCTTGGTATTTTACCGTACGCTACAATTTTCTTCTCCCTCCAACTCCTCCGCTCGCTCTGTCTTTTTCTACTCCAACCTCATCTACCCCAACTTCCCGTGTTACCCTGCCCTTTGACCTCAAACCGGATTGGCTTAACATCATAATCAAAATTAAAGCAACAACATAGATTCACAAAACATTCATCTTACTCTCTTCATATTTGTAACCGGTACATTTTAACATGCGTTTTTTAAACAACAGATATACATTTCCAAATGCTGTATTCAGTAAAACATGAACAATATGCATTTCTCATCAAATCAAAATCATACTCTCAAACCTTAAAGTCTATTTATTAAACTATGAACTTAAGTATTATGTATTCAAACTTTTATATTTATGTAATAGGATTGTTTCAACAGAAATGTTTACCACCCGGGCTACACAACTATCGACCCATTGCATTGGCCAGTATCTTGTCTAAAGTGTTTGAGAGAATTATTTGATTGAAATTGGAAATGTATATTCTGACTGCAGAAAATCAGTTTGGTTTTAAAAGAAAACATGGTACTGATCTCTGTATCTATGCTCTGAAGGAGATTGTCTCAGGTACACAAGTCTTAATTCATCTGTATTTTTATGCTTTATTGATGCTTACAAAGCTTTCGATCGAATTTGTCATGAAAAACTGTTTATGAAGCTAATAGCGAGAGGTGTCCCTAAACCTCTTGTGAGGATTTTGGTGTTCTGGTATGCCAATCAAACTTTTCATGTTAAATGGGACAATGTTGTATCAGCTGCTTTCCATGTTGGTAACGGAGTTCGACAAGGAGGAATTTGATTTCCCTTTTTGTTTAATATGGATATGGACGACTTATCAAGCCAGCTGAATAAGACAAATACAGGCTGTCTTGTTGGTGAATCTATTGTCAATCATCTGATGTACGCAGATGATCTGGTTCCACTCAGCCTGTTGCAACAGATGCTATGGGTGTGCTCTCAGTATGGCTTAGATCATGATATAAAATATAATGCAAAGAAAAGCCACATAATGATAGTCAGAAGTAATCAGGACAGGAAATTAACCTTCCCTACCTTTTATTTATCTGGCAGTCCCCTTGGTGTTTGTGAGGAAATAAAAGATCTGCCATGTCATTTCTGATGATTGGACAGATGACAACGATATGTATCAACAGCGCTGTCAAATATATTCTCAGGCCAGTATGTTATTAAGGACGTTTTCTATGTGCTCAGATTCAGTTAAATGTTCCCTGTTTAGAACCTACATAACACCATTGTACACTGCTCATTTGTGGTCTATGTACAGGTAAAGGAGTATACAGATACTGAAAGTAGCCTACAATGATGCTTTTAGATTGCTACTTAATGTGCCAAGGTGGCATAGTGCTAGTCAGTTGTTTGTGTCTAAGCACGTACCAACCTGTAAGGCAATCCTGAGACAACTGATGTATGATTTCAATGATGCTTTTAGATTGCTACTTAATGTGCCTAGGTGGCATAGTGCTGGTCAGTTGTTTCTGTCTAAGCACGTACCAACCTGTAAGGCACTCCTGAGACAACTGATGTATGGTTTCATGTGTCGACTGGACAAGTCTGAGAACTGAATAGTAGAGGCCCTGGTCAACCCTCTAAAGAGCTGCTATCGATTACTTGGAACTTAAGACTACATTGGCACAAAAGTCTTCATACTTTTTATGCACTGTATTATCTATGTTTTATGTTTTCGTTTTACTCTCTTTTTTATAGCTCTATGTCTGTTATTTTATGTGGAACTTGGCGTCTGAAATAAAGATTTATATATATATAAATACATATATATATATCAATGTTTCAGGATTTGTATAACTTTTTACCATTGCATACAAAATCGGAAATGCAATACTAAAAAGATCAGCTTTTGTTAAGAGATCCAAGATTACAAGATCCACAAGGCCTTGGCTAGAAACCAAGGAATGAGTGGGGGCTTGGTCAGCCCACACTCTCCTGAAATGTTGCGTGTGCGTCTTGCCAAGCCCGCGCGTGTGTAAGTTAAGGCTGAGTGTGTGAGGATGTGGAGCACGCGCGGGCAGGAGGAGGGGAGACATTCATTGGAAATTTGGCTAGAAATTAGCCAAGCAAGCATGTTTCAAATATTCACCAAAAATCGACCTTTGATCTTACAGTCAACTTTTTCACAGATTTGTGTTATAAACATTCTCAAGAGTCTTCATATGAACTTGTGATTGAATCAGAGTATCAGTTTTTGACTGGCTGATGTGTAAAGCATTATTTTAGCGTTAGCGATAAGTTCAATTTGCTTTATATCAATCATTTTTGGAGATATGAAGTTGCCTTTGCACACGGTAACATGTTGTAGTGTCTTCCATCGATATACCAAGTTTCGTGTTGATATCTCAAAGATTTGCTGAGACAGGACTTCACATCCTGTTTGGCGGCTTTTCTGATGAATTTGATTGGCTGTACCGGACAAACGGTTGTGAGGATCAAAATTCTTTTCGATAACTTTTGTGACGCTTGGTCTGAAGATCATCTCTGGTAACTTTGAAGAAGATATGACAAAAATTGTAGGAGGAGTAGGCTTTCAAAGGTTTTTGATAAAACCGGAAGTAGCGGAAAATCTATATAACCGGAAATTGACGCCATGGGGTGCGTTGAACTCGGCTTGAACCAGGGAATCCAATGGTACCTCATTTTTGAAAATGGGTCATACGGTTCAAAAGTTGCGTGTGTAAACACAAGTCCAACTTTGACCCATTGGTGGCGCTGGAGTGGTCTAATGGGAGACATGAAACTTGGTGTAGGTATAGAATCAACTGTCCTTAATGAGTGTGCCAAATTTCACAAAAAGTTGTCGAAGTGTTCTAGGGGCTGCCATTGACTTCCATGGAACAAGAATAATAATAAATATAACTGCAAGCAGTAATGGCGGATTCCTCCGAACATTGCGAACCATTGAAAAATGTAACAGTGATGTTAAGAATCCTCATTCAACCATTCACATTCATTTTTCTAACCTCGAAAGTGGACCCTTGGTCATCTGAACGAGCCCAGTTCTTCTTGGCCGCTGTAGAACGTTTGCTGGAACGTGGCATCTAAAAAATACAGAAAAAATCACAACTATAAAAAGCCACATACCACACTACTGAACAACTATTTCATAATCTTAAATAATTGTAACTTCATGCTCAACAGTTCTAGTATACAGACCTTTAAGAACATGATAAGATGGTTTGAATTCTCAAGACACCAACCTCTTTTTACTTTACACATCCAATATTTCCCTGTATTCTATTTCAACTGTGTACATTCGAATGTAAGTCTGTAGATATTAAGAAGCAGATAGATTGAAGACTATAAAAACAAATTTGTGTATATATAGATAAAATGTTACATTAGTACGAGCCCTTGACCTTTTAATAGCATTAAGGGGTATGTGTCTACATATTTGTTTAAAATTTCGCTATATAGTTTCGAGAACAAACAATGAAATAATTCCTGGAATTTCCGCTGATACTTCTTAACCACTTTCAGACCGACTTCAAACGTTCGCTTAAATGTTTTCTATTTTCCACAAAATCGAGAGTTATTTAACACTTTGTTAGCACTATCCTTGGTCACAATGTTTGAGTTAAATTATCCGGACACCTTCTAAAATGACTGTTTCTCAAACCAATTAGCACTAGGCTACGGCTAGCACTACAGCTATCTTACCAAACAAGTTACAAACGTACTGTAGAACGTAACCCGTTAATGAGCAGCGTCACAATATGTGATCGTTCGAATGTCGGTCCCACAGCGTAACATGACAATAATGTTAAAAGTTTTATAGCTTGCAAGCCTGCAATACATACTGTAAACAAAGAAATCCTTAGCTCACCTAGCCTAGCTCAAATTAGCTAATATCTTGTTAGCTAATAACACGCCTTAAAACTATATCAAATAGTCTTCCAATTATCATACATATAATAACGCTAAGATACATGTTTTGTAGGCTACTGTCGTTATATGTAATGATTACTCACGGTCAAATAGTGCAACAAGGAAAATGAAAAGGGCTGCAGTAGTAACGCTAGTTGTCTTCAGGTCTTCAGAGATGAAATAAGTCTTCTTGTTTGGGTCCTGAAGGTGGAGTGCTGAAGCTCAAAATCGTGCATTAGAACGATCCCTCGCGATAGAGGAGCAGGATTTTTCTGTGTCGCTTTAATACTTTCCTTCAACCCTTTTACAACGTGTTTGCATGTCCAGTTACTGCACATTTTTCAACGAACAAACATTTTGTTTCTTTATCGACACAGGCAAGTTTTCAGGAAACCTATAGTCCGCATCCAATCAGAGCTCATATACGTGACACCTTCATAACATCCACCAATCGTGTGCCCCAATATTCAACGTAGGACGTAAACATTCACATGCATTTTGGTGAGCCGGTAATACTGTCAGTGGGTGACAGACCTTCAAATGCATAAAAACAAGTCAAACAATTGTATTATTCAGGTATTCCGTAAAGAAGCATAGCAACATTACACTTGAACGAGCATATTTGTTAGGCTATATTATTAATTGGAAGTGCATTTTATGTGAATATTATTTATAATAACTAAATATATAGTTCAAGAAATGATCTGATTTAAAATAACTACTTTCTTTCCTTCACTTTTGTCTTGTAATACACAAAGATACAAGCCCTAAAGGGAACCTTTCCCTGAGGAAGCAACTACAATTCGAGCCCTATGCTCAAGCCTTACCAGAGTTGGTGTATCACAGTGAACTAGACATCCCATTCAACATTATATGCAAAAGGGAAAAATACACCAAACGAACATTTAGCAGAAAGAGACTAAGTAAAAATGTACATTTACATTACATTTATTCATTTAGCAGACGCTTTTATCCAAAGCGACTTCCAAGAGAGAGCTTTACAAAGTGCATAGGTCACTGATAATAACAAGATAGCCCCACAGCATTGCAAGTAGTCAAAAACAAGAAGTACATATTGTGAACAACCAAAAAATAGTGCTAAAGGGAAGAAACCATAAGAGCATGTAGTTAAACAAGTTAAAATTACATAACATTAATCTCTAAGTGCAAGTGTACCTGTAGGAAAGCATTACAAATAGGAATAACTCAAATAGAATACAACAGTTTAAATCAGCTACCACTAACCAACAAGAGCAACAGTCTAAGCAAGAGTCATTGTGATCCTTGAGGAAACTTGCGTTGGGTTCAGCAAACCATTCTTAAGTACCATTGTACTCCCGGAACAAGTTCGTCTTGAGCCTTCTCTTGAAGGTGGAGAGACAGTCCGTGTCTCAAATGTATAGTGTGTGATACACACATAGCTGGCAAGTTGCTAGTTTCTGCTGACAGGCAAATGGATGAAAACCTCTGACTGTATATCCGTGGTAGGGATTAGGTTGCTTCAGAGGCAAAGTACCATTTCAATAGCTTCAGGGACTAGTCAGCTAAATCTCCCATCCCAAATCAGTCTACCATCTCCAGTCAGATCGGGCTACCATCTCCAGCCAGCTCAGTCTCCCATCATCAGCCAGCTCATGGTCTCTTCACCAGCCAGTTCAGTCTACAGTACACTCAACAAGTATTAGAAACAACACAGCTTACACTCTCCAACTGCAACACATTATACAATCAGATGTTAAAAACAACCTCTCACTCAAATTTTATATGTTACTTTTGACAGGGTTTGACAATATTTATTTAAAGCTCAGCAGCCTTGTATTACTGTTATTTCGGAGCCGGAAGCTTGTAGTCTAGCTTCTTGACACATGATCCTGTTATGAACAATTTGATTTGCTAACAAGATGATATACCAGTTCTGGTTGCTTGGACAGTTTAGGTAGCTAAATTGGAAATGTATATTCTGACTGCAGACAATCAGTTTGGTTTTAAAAGAAAACATGGTACTGATCTCTGTATCTATGCTCTGAAGGAGATTGTCTCAGGTACACAAGTCTTAATTAATCTGTATTTTTATGCTTTATTGATGCTTACAAAGCTTTCGATCGAATTTGTCATGAAAAACTGTTTATGAAGCTAATAGCGAGAGGTGTCCCTAAACCTCTTGTGAGGATTTTGGTGTTCTGGTATGCCAATCAAACTTTTCATGTTAAATGGGACAATGTTGTATCAGCTCCTTAACGGAGTTCGACAAGGAGGAATTTGATTTCCCTTTTTGTTTAATATGGATATGGACGACTTATCAAGCCAGCTGAATAAGACAAATACAGGCTGTCTTGTTGGTGAATCTATTGTCAATCATCTGATGTACGCAGATGATCTGGTTCCACTCAGCCTGTTGCAACAGATGCTATGGGTGTGCTCTCAGTATGGCTTAGATCATGATATAAAATATAATGCAAAGAAAAGCCACATAATGATAGTCAGAAGTAATCAGGACAGGAAATTAACCTTCCCTACCTTTTATTTATCTGGCAGTCCCCTTGGTGTTTGTGAGGAAATAAAATATCTGGGCCATGTCATTTCTGATGATTGGACAGATGACAACGATATGTATCAACAGCGCTGTCAAATATATTCTCAGGCCAGTATGTTATTAAGGACGTTTTCTATGTGCTCAGATTCAGTTAAATGTTCCCTGTTTAGAACCTACATAACACCATTGTACACTGCTCATTTGTGGTCTATGTAGAGG
This sequence comes from Hypomesus transpacificus, assembly GCF_021917145.1. Classification (NCBI taxonomy): domain Eukaryota; kingdom Metazoa; phylum Chordata; class Actinopteri; order Osmeriformes; family Osmeridae; genus Hypomesus; species Hypomesus transpacificus. Next base: position 827,761 of record NW_025814041.1, read on the forward strand.
AAAAGGAGTATACAGATACTGAAAGTAGCCTACAATGATGCTTTTAGATTGCTACTTAATGTGCCTAGGTGGCATAGTGCTGGTCAGTTGTTTCTGTCTAAGCACGTACCAACCTGTAAGGCACTCCTGAGACAACTGATGTATGGTTTCATGTGTCGACTGGACAAGTCTGAGAACTGAATAGTAGAGGCCCTGGTCAACCCTCTAAAGAGCTGCTATCGATTACTTGGAACTTAAGACTACATTGGCACAAAAGTCTTCATACTTTTTATGCACTGTATTATCTATGTTTTATGTTTTCGTTTTACTCTCTTTTTTATAGCTCTATGTCTGTTATTTTATGTGGAACTTGGCGTCTGAAATAAAGATTTATATATATATAAATACATTTATATATCAATGTTTTAGGATTTGTATAACTTTTTACCATTGCATACAAAATCGGAAATGCAATACTAAAAAGATCAGCTTTTGTTAAGAGATCCAAGATTACAAGATCCACAAGGCCTTGGCTAGAAACCAAGGAATGAGTGGGGGCTTGGTCAGCCCACACTCTCCTGAAATGTTGCGTGTGCGTCTTGCCAAGCCCGCGCGTGTGTAAGTTAAGGCTGAGTGTGTGAGGATGTGGAGCACGCGCGGGCAGGAGGAGGGGAGACATTCATTGGAAATTTGGCTGGAAATTAGCCAAGCAAGCATGTTTCAAATATTCACCAAAAATCGACCTTTGATCTTACAGTCAACTTTTTCACAGATTTGTGTTATAAACATTCTCAAGAGTCTTCATATGAACTTGTGATTGAATCAGAGTATCAGTTTTTGACTGGCTGATGTGTAAAGCATTATTTTAGCGTTAGCGATAAGTTCAATTTGCTTTATATCAATCATTTTTGGAGATATGAAGTTGCCTTTGCACACGGTAACATGTTGTAGTGTCTTCCATCGATATACCAAGTTTCGTGTTGATATCTCAAAGATTTGCTGAGACATGACTTCACATCCTGTTTGGCGGCTTTTCTGATGAATTTGATTGGCTGTACCGGACAAAGGGTTGTGAGGATCAAAATTCTTTTCGATAACTTTTGTGACGCTTGGTCTGAAGATCATCTCTGGTAACTTTGAAGAAGATATGACAAAAATTGTAGGAGGAGTAGGCTTTCAAAGGTTTTTGATAAAACCGGAAGTAGCGGAAAATCTATATAACCGGAAATTGACGCCATGGGGTGCGTTGAACTCGGCTTGAACCAGGGAATCCAATGGTACCTCATTTTTGAAAATGGGTCATACGGTTCAAAAGTTGCGTGTGTAAACACAAGTCCAACTTTGACCCGTTGGTGGCGCTGGAGTGGTCTAATGGGAGACATGAAACTTGGTGTAGGTATAGAATCAACTGTCCTTAATGAGTGTGCCAAATTTCACAAAAAGTTGTCGAAGTGTTCTAGGGGCTGCCATTGACTTCCATGGAACAAGAATAATAATAAATATAACTGCAAGCAGTAATGGCGGATTCCTCCAAACATTGCGAACCATTGAAAAATGTATATTCTTGACAAATTGGAACTGTATAGAAAAATCTATGCTGCAGAATTACCAATGGGATACCAAATCTGAAATATAATACCACCAGGATCCACAAGGGCCTTTATTTCAACTCAAGGAGTGAAGGGAGGGGGCTTGGTTAGCCTATCCATTCCAGAAAGCCTTTGTGCTTTAGGGCGTGGAATGTAGCGCCACATATGGGTAATGGTGGGACAGTTGTGGTTTGGTAATTACCCTTGGTCTATACTTTCAAAAAAGCTCGACCAGAGAATACCCCCCGCTCTCAGGGTACCGAGCTTCAGCTCAGTCATGATGCTGGGATGAATGTAGGCCTATATGTAGAGACCAGGGAGACAGACACACCGGCCAGCTGCCCTGATGGGTCCGTGGTAGATCATTAATGCGGGTTGTATCCTACAACGCTCGTGGCCTCCGAGTAGGACATACTGCTGCTGATAGATCAAGACGTTTGGTGGTGGACACATTGCTGGACGAGAGTGACATTGTCTGCCTTCAAGAAACCTGGATGACCAAGCAAGATCTGGACAAATTGAACTCCCTACACAAGAACTTTCATGGTGCTGGAGAGTCCACTACCGATCTCAGCATGAGAATGGTTTGTGGGAGGATAGCTGGTGGTGTAGCTATACTGTGGAACATAAAATATGACCCAACGGTAAAGGTGGTGTGGCTTAACGTTGACTGGGCTATTGGGTTGGAGTTTAATCACAATTAAAATAAATGTACTATTGTAAATGTGTACACACCATATGAATCCTATGACCATGAGGATGAATTTCAGAACAGGTTAGCTTTTATTCAGTCCTTCATAGAGGACAATAGTTCATGTTGTGTCTATGTCATGGGTGATTTTAATGCTGACATGTCAGATAAGCGTTTATTCGCACAACATCTGCAGCAGTTCTGTAATGAAACTAAATTAATTATATCAAGCGTTATTGCCTGATACAAGTTTTACCTATATAAGTGAAACGTGGCACACAACTTCCTGGCTAGACCATATTGTAACCACAGCCGATGCTCATGACTCACTGGAAAGTATAGAGATGTGTTATGGGCTGGCCACCACTGATCACATACCAGTTGCTATGCTGCTAAATGTTGAGAGTGTACCCTTGTTGCTGGCCCCCCAAGAAAACTGGACTGGTCAAAATTGACCAAAGAGGTTATGCACAGATATTCTCTATTAACTGACAGCTTACATAGTGATGTTGCATTTTCTAGGGATGCCCTAATGTGCACGGATATGAACTGCAAGGATAAACATCATGCTGAAAAGCTCTGTGCCATGTATGATGATATTGTCAAATGTCTTTATGCTTTCAGTGAAGGTTTTATTAATCACAAGAGTAAGGTCCCTAACGCACGGCCTGTCTGGAATGAGTTTGTGTCTGAGCAACATGCTGCTGCTAGAGAAGCCTTTAGAGTCTGGTCAGAGGCAGGCAGACCCAGACAGAGAGTGCTGCTTGATAACAAAAACCTCACAAATGCTAGATTTAAATATGCACTCGTTTCATTAAGAGAAATGAAAACACAATGAGAGCAGACTCGCTGGCCAGAAAGATGCAGAATAACAATCTTACTGACTTCTGGAAGGAGGTCAAGATCATAAATAATAACAGAACTCCCCTCCCTTCTGATATCAAAGGGGTTAGTTGTCCAGAGAAGATTGCTGATCTATGGCATGAGCACTACAGTAAACTATTTAATTGTGTTCAAAGTAACACAGTGAGAATTGATAATCAATATAAAGGTATCTCTGCAGACTTGATAGTTAGATCAGTAGATATTTATGATGCCATCCACATGCTAGACAACAACAAAGCTTGTGGTATGGATTCCATTTCTGCAGAGCATCTAAAAAATGCCAGTTATAGACTCAGTCCATTTCTAGCCATGTGTCTCACTGGAATTATGGTTCATGGTGTTCTACCGAACTCTATTATGTCAGTACTGTTAGTGCCTGTTGTTAAAGATAAGGCTGGTAAACTGAACAGCATAGACAACTGTAGCGCCTCTCTAGTTTGGTGGATTTGTAATGAGAGGTGGCTAACCTGAGTTCGTTAGTAATTGTTACTAACTTAAACCAATTTAACATATGAAAAAAACAATACAACCAACTGTTAAACAAAAACAGGAAAGATTTACTTCAGACAAAAAATCAGTTCTTCAGTTATTGGTTCAACATTTACATGACATCGTAATGCACATGGACACACAATACAAACTAGCCGGCAATGCTAACTACACGAATACCTTAATTCAGTACAGTTCTACGGTGCAGGCCTGAGTGTAGCTCGTGTGCGTTGTAGCCGTAAACAAAATGGCTGTTTCGCCAGGATGGCACAAAATAACAAGGAGCTGGTACCTCGGATCAGCAGTGCGGTAGCACACGCACTGCGGCAGAAGGGCGGCAGCAGGTGAAGGAGAGACCGACCAAATACTCTCGTGGATTTACGAGACGAACCAACTCAGGAAGAAGACTGAGGACGACGACAATCCCGACCTCCACCGGCTCCAACCTGGCACTCGCTGTCGCTAGTCTGGCGGCAAAGCCCGTGCTTAATCCAAAACCGCCAACAGCCAAACTCCTCTTTCTGGGTTATTGTTGTTGGTTGAGATATTCACCCAACAATATAAACATAACACCACTAATGATAATATAAAATCTTCACTCTTGGTATTTTACCGTACGCTACAATTTTCTTCTCCCTCCAACTCCTCCGCTCGCTCTGTCTTTTTCTACTCCAACCTCATCTACCCCAACTTCCCGTGTTACCCTGCCCTTTGACCTCAAACCGGATTGGCTTAACATCATAATCAAAATTAAAGCAACAACATAGATTCACAAAACATTCATCTTACTCTCTTCATATTTGTAACCGGTACATTTTAACATGCGTTTTTTAAACAACAGATATACATTTCCAAATGCTGTATTCAGTAAAACATGAACAATATGCATTTCTCATCAAATCAAAATCATAGTCTCAAACCTTAAAGTCTATTTATTAAACTATGAACTTAAGTATTATGTATTCAAACTTTTATATTTATGTAATAGGATTGTTTCAACAGAAATGTTTACCACCCGGGCTACACAACTATCGACCCATTGCATTGGCCAGTATCTTGTCTAAAGTGTTTGAGAGAATTATTTGATTGAAATTGGAAATGTATATTCTGACTGCAGAAAATCAGTTTGGTTTTAAAAGAAAACATGGTACTGATCTCTGTATCTATGCTCTGAAGGAGATTGTCTCAGGTACACAAGTCTTAATTCATCTGTATTTTTATGCTTTATTGATGCTTACAAAGCTTTCGATCGAATTTGTCATGAAAAACTGTTTATGAAGCTAATAGCGAGAGGTGTCCCTAAACCTCTTGTGAGGATTTTGGTGTTCTGGTATGCCAATCAAACTTTTCATGTTAAATGGGACAATGTTGTATCAGCTGCTTTCCATGTTGGTAACGGAGTTCGACAAGGAGGAATTTGATTTCCCTTTTTGTTTAATATGGATATGGACGACTTATCAAGCCAGCTGAATAAGACAAATACAGGCTGTCTTGTTGGTGAATCTATTGTCAATCATCTGATGTACGCAGATGATCTGGTTCCACTCAGCCTGTTGCAACAGATGCTATGGGTGTGCTCTCAGTATGGCTTAGATCATGATATAAAATATAATGCAAAGAAAAGCCACATAATGATAGTCAGAAGTAATCAGGACAGGAAATTAACCTTCCCTACCTTTTATTTATCTGGCAGTCCCCTTGGTGTTTGTGAGGAAATAAAAGATCTGCCATGTCATTTCTGATGATTGGACAGATGACAACGATATGTATCAACAGCGCTGTCAAATATATTCTCAGGCCAGTATGTTATTAAGGACGTTTTCTATGTGCTCAGATTCAGTTAAATGTTCCCTGTTTAGAACCTACATAACACCATTGTACACTGCTCATTTGTGGTCTATGTACAGGTAAAGGAGTATACAGATACTGAAAGTAGCCTACAATGATGCTTTTAGATTGCTACTTAATGTGCCAAGGTGGCATAGTGCTAGTCAGTTGTTTGTGTCTAAGCACGTACCAACCTGTAAGGCAATCCTGAGACAACTGATGTATGATTTCAATGATGCTTTTAGATTGCTACTTAATGTGCCTAGGTGGCATAGTGCTGGTCAGTTGTTTCTGTCTAAGCACGTACCAACCTGTAAGGCACTCCTGAGACAACTGATGTATGGTTTCATGTGTCGACTGGACAAGTCTGAGAACTGAATAGTAGAGGCCCTGGTCAACCCTCTAAAGAGCTGCTATCGATTACTTGGAACTTAAGACTACATTGGCACAAAAGTCTTCATACTTTTTATGCACTGTATTATCTATGTTTTATGTTTTCGTTTTACTCTCTTTTTTATAGCTCTATGTCTGTTATTTTATGTGGAACTTGGCGTCTGAAATAAAGATTTATATATATATAAATACATATATATATATCAATGTTTCAGGATTTGTATAACTTTTTACCATTGCATACAAAATCGGAAATGCAATACTAAAAAGATCAGCTTTTGTTAAGAGATCCAAGATTACAAGATCCACAAGGCCTTGGCTAGAAACCAAGGAATGAGTGGGGGCTTGGTCAGCCCACACTCTCCTGAAATGTTGCGTGTGCGTCTTGCCAAGCCCGCGCGTGTGTAAGTTAAGGCTGAGTGTGTGAGGATGTGGAGCACGCGCGGGCAGGAGGAGGGGAGACATTCATTGGAAATTTGGCTAGAAATTAGCCAAGCAAGCATGTTTCAAATATTCACCAAAAATCGACCTTTGATCTTACAGTCAACTTTTTCACAGATTTGTGTTATAAACATTCTCAAGAGTCTTCATATGAACTTGTGATTGAATCAGAGTATCAGTTTTTGACTGGCTGATGTGTAAAGCATTATTTTAGCGTTAGCGATAAGTTCAATTTGCTTTATATCAATCATTTTTGGAGATATGAAGTTGCCTTTGCACACGGTAACATGTTGTAGTGTCTTCCATCGATATACCAAGTTTCGTGTTGATATCTCAAAGATTTGCTGAGACAGGACTTCACATCCTGTTTGGCGGCTTTTCTGATGAATTTGATTGGCTGTACCGGACAAACGGTTGTGAGGATCAAAATTCTTTTCGATAACTTTTGTGACGCTTGGTCTGAAGATAATCTCTGGTAACTTTGAAGAAGATATGACAAAAATTGTAGGAGGAGTAGGCTTTCAAAGGTTTTTGATAAAACCGGAAGTAGCGGAAAATCTATATAACCGGAAATTGACGCCATGGGGTGCGTTGAACTCGGCTTGAACCAGGGAATCCAATGGTACCTCATTTTTGAAAATGGGTCATACGGTTCAAAAGTTGCGTGTGTAAACACAAGTCCAACTTTGACCCATTGGTGGCGCTGGAGTGGTCTAATGGGAGACATGAAACTTGGTGTAGGTATAGAATCAACTGTCCTTAATGAGTGTGCCAAATTTCACAAAAAGTTGTCGAAGTGTTCTAGGGGCTGCCATTGACTTCCATGGAACAAGAATAATAATAATAATAATAATAAAACTAACAATAACAATAGGTTTCCTCCTGACGGAGGAATCCTAATAATAATAATAAAACTAACAATAACAATAGGTTTCCTCCTGACGGAGGAATCCTAATAAAACTAACAATAACAATAGGTTTCCTCCTGACGGAGGAATCCTAAATATAACTGCAAGCAGTAATGGCGGATTCCTCCAAACATTGCGAACCATTGAAAAATGTATATTCTTGACAAATTGGAACTGTATAGAAAAATCTATGCTGCAGAATTACCAATGGGATACCAAATCTGAAATATAATACCATCAAGATCCACAAGGGCCTTTATTTCAACCCAAGGAGTGAAGGGCGGGGGCTTGGTTAGCCTATCCATTCCAGAAAGCCTTTGTGCTTTAGGGCGTGGAATGTAGCGCCACCTATGGGTAATGGTGGGACAGTTGTGGTGTGGTAATTACCCTTGGTCTATACTTTCAAAAAAGCTCGACCAGAGCATACCCCCCGCTCTCAGGTTACCGAGCTTCAGCTCAGTCATGATGCTGGGATGAATGTAGGCCTATATGTAGAGACCAGGGAGACAGACACACCGGCCAGCTGCCCTGATGGGTCCGTGGTAGATCATTAATGCGGATTGTATCCTACAACGCTCGTGGCCTCCGAGTAGGACATACTGCTGCTGATAGATCAAGACGTTTGGTGGTGGACACATTGCTGGACGAGAGTGACATTGTCTGCCTTCAAGAAACCTGGATGGCCAAGCAAGATCTGGACAAATTGAACTCCCTACACAAGAACTTTCATGGTGCTGGAGAGTCCACTACCGATCTCAGCATGAGAATGGTTTGTGGGAGGATAGCTGGTGGTGTAGCTATACTGTGGAACATAAAATATGACCCAACGGTAAAGGTGGTGTGGCTTAACGTTGACTGGGCTATTGGGTTGGAGTTTAATCACAATGAAAATAAATTGACTATTGTAAATGTGTACACACCATATGAATCCTCTGACCATGAGGATGAATTTCAGAACAGGTTAGCTTTTATTCAGTCCTTCATAGAGGACAATAGTTCATGTTGTGTCTATGTCATGGGTGATTTTAATGCTGACATGTCAGATAAGCGTTTATTCGCACAACATCTGCAGCAGTTCTGTAATGAAACTAAATTAATTATATCAAGCGTTATTGCCTGATACAAGTTTTACCTATATAAGTGAAACGTGGCACACAACTTCCTGGCTAGACCATATTGTAACCACAGCCGATGCTCATGACTCACTGGAAAGTATAGAGATGTGTTATGGGCCGGCCACCACTGATCACATACCAGTTGCTATGCTGCTAAATGTTGAGAGTGTACCCTTGTTGCTGGCCCCCCAAGAAAACTGGACTGGTCAAAATTGACCAAAGAGGTTATGCACAGATATTCTCTATTAACTGACAGCTTACATAGTGATGTTGCATTTTCTAGGGATGCCCTAATGTGCACGAATATGAACTGCAAGGATAAACATCATGCTGAAAAGCTCTGTGCCATGTATGATGATATTGTCAAATGTCTTTATGCTTCCAGTGAACCTTTTATTAATCACAAGAGTAAGGTCCCTAACGCACGGCCTGTCTGGAATGAGTTTGTGTCTGAGCAACATGCTGCTGCTAGAGAAGCCTTTAGAGTCTGGTCAGAGGCAGGCAGACCCAGACAGGGAGTGCTGCTTGATAACAAAAACCTCACAAATGCTAGATTTAAATATGCACTCGTTTCATTTAGAGAAATGAAAACACAATGAGAGCAGACTCGCTGGCCAGAAAGATGCAGAATAACAATCTTACTGACTTCTGGAAGGAGGTCAAGATCATAAATAATAACAGAACTCCCCTCCCTTCTGTTATCAAAGGGGTTAGTTGTCCAGAGAAGATTGCTGATATATGGCATGAGCACTACAGTAAACTATATAATTGTGTTCAAAGTAACACAGTGAGAATTGATAATCAATATAAAGGTATCTCTGCAGACTTGATAGTTAGACCAGTAGATATTTATGATGCCATCCACATGCTAGACAACAACAAAGCTTGTGGTATGGATTATATTTCTGCAGAGCATCTAAAAAATGCCAGTTATAGACTCAGTCCATTTCTAGCCATGTGTCTCACTGGAATTATGGTTCATGGTGTTCTACCGAACTCTATTATGTCAGTACTGTTAGTGCCTGTTGTTAAAGATAAGGCTGGTAAACTGAACAGCATAGACAACTATCGACCCATTGCATTGGCCAGTATCTTGTCTAAAGTGTTTGAGAGAATTATTTGATTGAAATTGGAAATGTATATTCTGACTGCAGAAAATCAGTTTGGTTTTAAAAGAAAACATGGTACTGATCTCTGTATCTATGCTCTGAAGGAGATTGTCTCAGGTACACAAGTCTTAATTTATCTGTATTTTTATGCTTTATTGATGCTTACAAAGCTTTCGATCGAATTTGTCATGAAAACCGTTTATGAAGCTAATAGCGAGAGGTGTCCCTAAACCTCTTGTGAGGATTTTGGTGTTCTCGTATGCCAATCAAACTTTTCATGTTAAATGGGACAATGTTGTATCAGCTCCTTTCCATGTTGGTAACGAAGTTCGACAAGGAGGAATTTGATTTCCCTTTTTGTTTAATATGGATATGGACGACTTATCAAGTCAGCTGAATAAGACAAATACAGGCTGTCTTGTTGGTGAATCTATTGTCAATCATCTGATGTACGCAGATTATCTGGTTCCACTCAGCCTGTTGCAACAGATGCTATGGGTGTGCTCTCAGTATGGCTTAGATCATGATATAAAATATAATGCAAAGAAAAGCCACATAATGATAGTCAGAAGTAATCAGGACAGGAAATTAACCTTCCCTACCTTTTATTTATCTGGCAGTCCCCTTGGTGTTTGTGAGGAAATAAAATATCTGCCATGTCATTTCTGATGATTGGACAGATGACAACGGTATGTATCAACAGCGCTGTCAAATATATTCTCAGGCCAGTATGTTATTAAGGACGTTTTCTATGTGCTCAGATTCAGTTAAATGTTCCCTGTTTAGAACCTACATAACACCATTGTACACTGCTCATTTGTGGTCTATGTACAGGTAAAGGAGTATACAGATACTGAAAGTAGCCTACAATGATGCTTTTAGATTGCTACTTAATGTGCCAAGGTGGCATAGTGCTAGTCAGTTGTTTGTGTCTAAGCACGTACCAACCTGTAAGGCAATCCTGAGACAACTGATGTATGGTTTCAATGATGCTTTTAGATTGCTACTTAATGTGCCTAGGTGGCATAGTGCTGGTCAGTTGTTTCTGTCTAAGCACGTACCAACCTGTAAGGCACTCCTGACACAACTGATGTATGGTTTCATGTGTCGACTGGACAAGTCTGAGAACTGAATAGTAGGGGCTCTGGTCAACCCTCTAAAGAGCTGCTATCGATTACTTGGAACTTAAGACTACATTGGCACAAAAGTCTTCATACTTTTTATGCACTGTATTATCTATGTTTTATGTTTTTGTTTTACTCCCTTTTTTATAGCTCTATGTCTGTTATTTTATGTGGAACTTGGCGTCTGAAATAAAGATTTATATATATATAAACACATATATATATATATATATATATATATCAATGTTTCAGGATTTGTATAACTTTTTACCATTGCATACAAATTGGAAATGCAATACCAAAAAGATCAGCTTTTGTTAAGAGATCCAAGATTACAAGATCCACAAGGCCTTTGCTAGAGACTACGGAATGAGTGGGGGCTTGGTCAGCCCACACTCTCCTGAAATGTTGCGTGTGCGTCTTGCCAAGCCCGCGCGTGTGTAAGTTAAGGCTGAGTGTGTGAGGATGTGGAGCACGCGCGGGCAGGAGGAGGGGAGACATTCATTGGAAATTTGGCTAGAAATTAGCCAAGCAAGCATGTTTCAAATATTCACCAAAAATCGACCTTTGATCTTACAGTCAACTTTTTCACAGATTTGTGTTATAAACATTCTCAAGAGTCTTCATATGAACTTGTGATTGAATCAGAGTATCAGTTTTTGACTGGCTGATGTGTAAAGCATTATTTTAGCGTTAGCGATAAGTTCAATTTGCTTTATATCAATCATTTTTGGAGATATGAAGTTGCCTTTGCACACGGTAACATGTTGTAGTGTCTTCCATCGATATACCAAGTTTCGTGTTGATATCTCAAAGATTTGCTGAGACATGACTTCACATCCTGTTTGGCGGCTTTTCTGATGAATTTGATTGGCTGTACCGGACAAACGGTTGTGAGGATCAAAATTCTTTTCGATAACTTTTGTGAGGCTTGGTCTGAAGATCATCTCTGGTAACTTTGAAGAAGATATGACAAAAATTGTAGGAGGAGTAGGCTTTCAAAGGTTTTTTATAAAACCGGAAATAGCGGAAAATCTATATAACCGGAAATTGACGCCATGGGGTGCGTTGAACTCGGCTTGATCCAGGGAATCCAATGGTGCCTCATTTTTGAAAATCGGTCATACGGTTCAAAAGTTGTGTGTGTAAACACAAGTCCAACTTTGACCCGTTGGTGGCGCTGGAGTGGTCTAATGGGAGACATGAAACTTGGTGTAGGTATAGAATCAACTGTCCTTAATGAGTGTGCCAAATTTCACAAAAAGTTGTCGAAGGGTTCTAGGGGCTGCCATTGACTTCCATGGAACAAGAATAATAATAATAATAAAACTAACAATAACAATAGGTTTCCTCCTGACGGAGGAATCCTAATAATAATAAATATAACTGCAAGCAGTAATGGAGGATTCCTCCAAACATTGCAAACCATTGAAAAATGTATATTCTTGACAAATTGGAACTGTATAGAAAAATCTATGCTGCAGAATTACCAATGGGATACCAAATCTGAAATATAATACCACCAGGATCCACAAGGGCCTTTATTTCAACTCAAGGAGTGAAGGGAGGGGGCTTGGTTAGCCTATCCATTCCAGAAAGCCTTTGTGCTTTAGGGCGTGGAATGTAGCGCCACATATGGGTAATGGTGGGACAGTTGTGGTTTGGTAATTACCCTTGGTCTATACTTTCAAAAAAGCTCGACCAGAGAATACCCCCCGCTCTCAGGGTACCGAGCTTCAGCTCAGTCATGATGCTGGGATGAATGTAGGCCTATATGTAGAGACCAGGGAGACAGACACACCGGCCAGCTGCCCTGATGGGTCCGTGGTAGATCATTAATGCGGGTTGTATCCTACAACGCTCGTGGCCTCCGAGTAGGACATACTGCTGCTGATAGATCAAGACGTTTGGTGGTGGACACATTGCTGGACGAGAGTGACATTGTCTGCCTTCAAGAAACCTGGATGACCAAGCAAGATCTGGACAAATTGAACTCCCTACACAAGAACTTTCATGGTGCTGGAGAGTCCACTACCGATCTCAGCATGAGAATGGTTTGTGGGAGGATAGCTGGTGGTGTAGCTATACTGTGGAACATAAAATATGACCCAACGGTAAAGGTGGTGTGGCTTAACGTTGACTGGGCTATTGGGTTGGAGTTTAATCACAATGAAAATAAATGTACTATTGTAAATGTGTACACACCATATGAATCCTATGACCATGAGGATGAATTTCAGAACAGGTTAGCTTTTATTCAGTCCTTCATAGAGGACAATAGTTCATGTTGTGTCTATGTCATGGGTGATTTTAATGCTGACATGTCAGATAAGTGTTTATTCGCACAACATCTGCAGCAGTTCTGTAATGAAACTAAATTAATTATATCAAGCGTTATTGCCTGATACAAGTTTTACCTATATAAGTGAAACGTGGCACACAACTTCCTGGCTAGACCATATTGTAACCACAGCCGATTCTCATGACTCACTGGAAAGTATAGAGATGTGTTATGGGCTGGCCACCACTGATCACATACCAGTTGCTATGCTGCTAAATGTTGAGAGTGTACCCTTGTTGCTGGCCCCCCAAGAAAACTGGACTGGTCAAAATTGACCAAAGAGGTTCGGCACAGATATTCTCTATTAACTAATTCTCGGATATGAACTGCAAGGATAAACATAATGCTGAAAAGCTCTGTGCCATGTATGATGATATTGTCAAATGTCTTTATGCTTCCAGTGAACCTTTTATTAATCACAAGAGTAAGGTCCCTAACGCACGGCCTGTCTGGAATGAGTTTGTGTCTGAGCAACATGCTGCTGCTAGAGAAGCCTTTAGAGTCTGGTCAGAGGCAGGCAGACCCAGACAGAGAGTGCTGCTTGATAACAAAAACCTCACAAATGCTAGATTTAAATATGCACTCGTTTCATTAAGGAAATGAAAACACAATGAGAGCAGACTCGCTGGCCAGAAAGATGCAGAATAACAATCTTACTGACTTCTGGAAGGAGGTCAAGATCATAAATAATAACAGAACTCCCCTCCCTTCTGATATCAAAGGGGTTAGTTGTCCAGAGAAGATTGCTGATCTATGGCATGAGCACTACAGTAAACTATTTAATTGTGTTCAAAGTAACACAGTGAGAATTGATAATCAATATAAAGGTATCTCTGCAGACTTGATAGTTAGATCAGTAGATATTTATGATGCCATCACATGCTAGACAACAACAAAGCTTGTGGTATGGATTCCATTTCTGCAGAGCATCTAAAAAATGCCAGTTATAGACTCAGTCCATTTCTAGCCATGTGTCTCACTGGAATTATGGTTCATGGTGTTCTACCGAACTCTATTATGTCAGTACTGTTAGTGCCTGTTGTTAAAGATAAGGCTGGTAAACTGAACAGCATAGACAACTGTAGCGCCTCTCTAGTTTGGTGGATTTGTAATGAGAGGTGGCTAACCTGAGTTCGTTAGTAATTGTTACTAACTTAAACCAATTTAACATATGAAAAAAACAATACAACCAACTGTTAAACAAAAACAGGAAAGATTTACTTCAGACAAAAAATCAGTTCTTCAGTTATTGGTTCAACATTTACATGACATCGTAATGCACATGGACACACAATACAAACTAGCCGGCAATGCTAACTACACGAATACCTTAATTCAGTACAGTTCTACGGTGCAGGCCTGAGTGTAGCTCGTGTGCGTTGTAGCCGTAAACAAAATGGCTGTTTCGCCAGGATGGCACAAAATAACAAGGAGCTGGTACCTCGGATCAGCAGTGCGGTAGCACACGCACTGCGGCAGAAGGGCGGCAGCAGGTGAAGGAGAGACCGACCAAATACTCTCGTGGATTTACGAGACGAACCAACTCAGGAAGAAGACTGAGGACGACGACAATCCCGACCTCCACCGGCTCCAACCTGGCACTCGCTGTCGCTAGTCTGGCGGCAAAGCCCGTGCTTAATCCAAAACCGCCAACAGCCAAACTCCTCTTTCTGGGTTATTGTTGTTGGTTGAGATATTCACCCAACAATATAAACATAACACCACTAATGATAATATAAAATCTTCACTCTTGGTATTTTACCGTACGCTACAATTTTCTTCTCCCTCCAACTCCTCCGCTCGCTCTGTCTTTTTCTACTCCAACCTCATCTACCCCAACTTCCCGTGTTACCCTGCCCTTTGACCTCAAACCGGATTGGCTTAACATCATAATCAAAATTAAAGCAACAACATAGATTCACAAAACATTCATCTTACTCTCTTCATATTTGTAACCGGTACATTTTAACATGCGTTTTTTAAACAACAGATATACATTTCCAAATGCTGTATTCAGTAAAACATGAACAATATGCATTTCTCATCAAATCAAAATCATACTCTCAAACCTTAAAGTCTATTTATTAAACTATGAACTTAAGTATTATGTATTCAAACTTTTATATTTATGTAATAGGATTGTTTCAACAGAAATGTTTACCACCCGGGCTACACAACTATCGACCCATTGCATTGGCCAGTATCTTGTCTAAAGTGTTTGAGAGAATTATTTGATTGAAATTGGAAATGTATATTCTGACTGCAGAAAATCAGTTTGGTTTTAAAAGAAAACATGGTACTGATCTCTGTATCTATGCTCTGAAGGAGATTGTCTCAGGTACACAAGTCTTAATTCATCTGTATTTTTATGCTTTATTGATGCTTACAAAGCTTTCGATCGAATTTGTCATGAAAAACTGTTTATGAAGCTAATAGCGAGAGGTTTCCCTAAACCTCTTGTGAGGATTTTGGTGTTCTGGTATGCCAATCAAACTTTTCATGTTAAATGGGACAATGTTGTATCAGCTGCTTTCCATGTTGGTAACGGAGTTCGACAAGGAGGAATTTGATTTCCCTTTTTGTTTAATATGGATATGGACGACTTATCAAGCCAGCTGAATAAGACAAATACAGGCTGTCTTGTTGGTGAATCTATTGTCAATCATCTGATGTACGCAGATTATCTGGTTCCACTCAGCCTGTTGCAACAGATGCTATGGGTGTGCTCTCAGTATGGCTTAGATCATGATATAAAATATAATGCAAAGAAAAGCCACATAATGATAGTCAGAAGTAATCAGGACAGGAAATTAACCTTCCCTACCTTTTATTTATCTGGCAGTCCCCTTGGTGTTTGTGAGGAAATAAAATATCTGCCATGTCATTTCTGATGATTGGACAGATGACAACGATATGTATCAACAGCGCTGTCAAATATATTCTCAGGCCAGTATGTTATTAAGGACGTTTTCTATGTGCTCAGATTCAGTTAAATGTTCCCTGTTTAGAACCTACATAACACCATTGTACACTGCTCATTTGTGGTCTATGTACAGGTAAAGGAGTATACAGATACTGAAAGTAGCCTACAATGATGCTTTTAGATTGCTACTTAATGTGCCAAGGTGGCATAGTGCTAGTCAGTTGTTTGTGTCTAAGCACGTACCAACCTGTAAGGCAATCCTGAGACAACTGATGTATGGTTTCAATGATGCTTTTAGATTGCTACTTAATGTGCCTAGGTGGCATAGTGCTGGTCAGTTGTTTCTGTCTAAGCACGTACCAACCTGTAAGGCACTCCTGAGACAACTGATGTATGGTTTCATGTGTCGACTGGACAAGTCTGAGAACTGAATAGTAGAGGCCCTGGTCAACCCTCTAAAGAGCTGCTATCGATTACTTGGAACTTAAGACTACATTGGCACAAAAGTCTTCATACTTTTTATGCACTGTATTATCTATGTTTTATGTTTTCGTTTTACTCTCTTTTTTATAGCTCTATGTCTGTTATTTTATGTGGAACTTGGCGTCTGAAATAAAGATTTATATATATATAAATACATATATATATATCAATGTTTCAGGATTTGTATAACTTTTTACCATTGCATACAAAATCGGAAATGCAATACTAAAAAGATCAGCTTTTGTTAAGAGATCCAAGATTACAAGATCCACAAGGCCTTGGCTAGAAACCAAGGAATGAGTGGGGGCTTGGTCAGCCCACACTCTCCTGAAATGTTGCGTGTGCGTCTTGCCAAGCCCGCGCGTGTGTAAGTTAAGGCTGAGTGTGTGAGGATGTGGAGCACGCGCGGGCAGGAGGAGGGGAGACATTCATTGGAAATTTGGCTAGAAATTAGCCAAGCAAGCATGTTTCAAATATTCACCAAAAATCGACCTTTGATCTTACAGTCAACTTTTTCACAGATTTGTGTTATAAACATTCTCAAGAGTCTTCATATGAACTTGTGATTGAATCAGAGTATCAGTTTTTGACTGGCTGATGTGTAAAGCATTATTTTAGCGTTAGCGATAAGTTCAATTTGCTTTATATCAATCATTTTTGGAGATATGAAGTTGCCTTTGCACACGGTAACATGTTGTAGTGTCTTCCATCGATATACCAAGTTTCGTGTTGATATCTCAAAGATTTGCTGAGACATGACTTCACATCCTGTTTGGCGGCTTTTCTGATGAATTTGATTGGCTGTACCGGACAAACGGTTGTGAGGATCAAAATTCTTTTCGATAACTTTTGTGAGGCTTGGTCTGAAGATCATCTCTGGTAACTTTGAAGAAGATATGACAAAAATTGTAGGAGGAGTAGGCTTTCAAAGGTTTTTGATAAAACCGGAAGTAGCGGAAAATCTATATAACCGGAAATTGACGCCATGGGGTGCGTTGAACTCGGCTTGAACCAGGGAATCCAATGGTACCTCATTTTTGAAAATGGGTCATACGGTTCAAAAGTTGCGTGTGTAAACACAAGTCCAACTTTGACCCATTGGTGGCGCTGGAGTGGTCTAATGGGAGACATGAAACTTGGTGTAGGTATAGAATCAACTGTCCTTAATGAGTGTGCCAAATTTCACAAAAAGTTGTCGAAGTGTTCTAGGGGCTGCCATTGACTTCCATGGAACAAGAATAATAATAAATATAACTGCAAGCAGTAATGGCGGATTCCTCCAAACATTGCGAACCATTGAAAAATGTATATTCTTGACAAATTGGAACTGTATAGAAAAATCTATGCTGCAGAATTACCAATGGGATACCAAATCTGAAATATAATACCATCAAGATCCACAAGGGCCTTTATTTCAACCCAAGGAGTGAAGGGAGGGGGCTTGGTTAGCCTATCCATTCCAGAAAGCCTTTGTGCTTTAGGGCGTGGAATGTAGCGCCACCTATGGGTAATGGTGGGACAGTTGTGGTGTGGTAATTACCCTTGGTCTATACTTTCAAAAAAGCTCGACCAGAGCATACCCCCCACTCTCAGGGTACCGAGCTTCAGCTCAGTCATGATGCTGGGATGAATGTAGGCCTATATGTAGAGACCAGGGAGACAGACACACCGGCCAGCTGCCCTGATGGGTCCGTGGTAGATCATTAATGCGGGTTGTATCCTACAACGCTCGTGGCCTCCGAGTAGGACATACTGCTGCTGATAGATCAAGACGTTTGGTGGTGGACACATTGCTGGACGAGAGTGACATTGTCTGCCTTCAAGAAACCTGGATGGCCAAGCAAGATCTGGACAAATTGAACTCCCTACACAAGATGTTTCATGGTGCTGGAGAGTCCACTACCAATCTCAGCATGAGAATGGTTTGTGGGAGGATAGCTGGTGGTGTAGCTATACTGTGGAACATAAAATATGACCCAACGGTAAAGGTGGTGTGGCTTAACGTTGACTGGGCTATTGGGTTGGAGTTTAATCACAATGAAAATAAATTTACTATTGTAAATGTGTACACACCATATGAATCCTATGACCATGAGGATGAATTTCAGAACAGGTTAGCTTTTATTCAGTCCTTCATAGAGGACAATAGTTCATGTTGTGTCTATGTCATGGGTGATTTTAATGCTGAAATGTCAGATAAGCGTTTATTCGCACAACATCTGCAGCAGTTCTGTAATGAAACTAAATTAATTATATCAAGCGTTATTGCCTGATACAAGTTTTACCTATATAAGTGAAACGTGGCACACAACTTCCTGGCTAGACCATATTGTAACCACAGCCGATGCTCATGACTCACTGGAAAGTATAGAGATGTGTTATGGGCTGGCCACCACTGATCACATACCAGTTGCTATGCTGCTAAATGTTGAGATTGTACCCTTGTTGCTGGCCCCCCAAGAAAACTGGACTGGTCAAAATTGACCAAAGAGGTTCGGCACAGATATTCTCTATTAACTGACAGCTTACATAGTGATGTTGCATTTTCTAGGGATGCCCTAATGTGCACGGATATGAACTGCAAGGATAAACATCATGCTGAAAAGCTCTGTGCCATGTATGATGATATTGTCAAATGTCTTTATGCTTCCAGTGAACCTTTTATTAATCACAAGAGTAAGGTCCCTAACGCACGGCCTGTCTGGAATGAGTTTGTGTCTGAGCAACATGCTGCTGCTAGAGAAGCCTTTAGAGTCTGGTCAGAGGCAGGCAGACCCAGACAGGGAGTGCTGCTTGATAACAAAAACCTCACAAATGCTAGATTTAAATATGCACTCGTTTCATTAAGAGAAATGAAAACACAATGAGAGTAGACTCGCTGGCCAGAAAGATGCAGAATAACAATCTTACTGACTTCTGGAAGGAGGTCAAGATCATAAATAATAACAGAACTCCCCTCCCTTCTGATATCAAAGGGGTTAGTTGTCCAGAGAAGATTGCTGATCTATGGCATGAGCACTACAGTAAACTATTTAATTGTGTTCAAAGTAACACAGTGAGAATTGATAATCAATATAAAGGTATCTCTGCAGACTTGATAGTTAGATCAGTAGATATTTATGATGCCATCCACATGCTAGACAACAACAAAGCTTGTGGTATGGATTCCATTTCTGCAGAGCATCTAAAAAATGCCAGTTATAGACTCAGTCCATTTCTAGCCATGTGTCTCACTGGAATTATGGTTCATGGTGTTCTACCGAACTCTATTATGTCAGTACTGTTAGTGCCTGTTGTTAAAGATAAGGCTGGTAAACTGAACAGCATAGACAACTGTAGCGCCTCTCTAGTTTGGTGGATTTGTAATGAGAGGTGGCTAACCTGAGTTCGTTAGTAATTGTTACTAACTTAAACCAATTTAACATATGAAAAAAACAATACAACCAACTGTTAAACAAAAACAGGAAAGATTTACTTCAGACAAAAAATCAGTTCTTCAGTTATTGGTTCAACATTTACATGACATCGTAATGCACATGGACACACAATACAAACTAGCCGGCAATGCTAACTACACGAATACCTTAATTCAGTACAGTTCTACGGTGCAGGCCTGAGTGTAGCTCGTGTGCGTTGTAGCCGTAAACAAAATGGCTGTTTCGCCAGGATGGCACAAAATAACAAGGAGCTGGTACCTCGGATCAGCAGTGCGGTAGCACACGCACTGCGGCAGAAGGGCGGCAGCAGGTGAAGGAGAGACCGACCAAATACTCTCGTGGATTTACGAGACGAACCAACTCAGGAAGAAGACTGAGGACGACGACAATCCCGACCTCCACCGGCTCCAACCTGGCACTCGCTGTCGCTAGTCTGGCGGCAAAGCCCGTGCTTAATCCAAAACCGCCAACAGCCAAACTCCTCTTTCTGGGTTATTGTTGTTGGTTGAGATATTCACCCAACAATATAAACATAACACCACTAATGATAATATAAAATCTTCACTCTTGGTATTTTACCGTACGCTACAATTTTCTTCTCCCTCCAACTCCTCCGCTCGCTCTGTCTTTTTCTACTCCAACCTCATCTACCCCAACTTCCCGTGTTACCCTGCCCTTTGACCTCAAACCGGATTGGCTTAACATCATAATCAAAATTAAAGCAACAACATAGATTCACAAAACATTCATCTTACTCTCTTCATATTTGTAACCGGTACATTTTAACATGCGTTTTTTAAACAACAGATATACATTTCCAAATGCTGTATTCAGTAAAACATGAACAATATGCATTTCTCATCAAATCAAAATCATACTCTCAAACCTTAAAGTCTATTTATTAAACTATGAACTTAAGTATTATGTATTCAAACTTTTATATTTATGTAATAGGATTGTTTCAACAGAAATGTTTACCACCCGGGCTACACAACTATCGACCCATTGCATTGGCCAGTATCTTGTCTAAAGTGTTTGAGAGAATTATTTGATTGAAATTGGAAATGTATATTCTGACTGCAGAAAATCAGTTTGGTTTTAAAAGAAAACATGGTACTGATCTCTGTATCTATGCTCTGAAGGAGATTGTCTCAGGTACACAAGTCTTAATTCATCTGTATTTTTATGCTTTATTGATGCTTACAAAGCTTTCGATCGAATTTGTCATGAAAAACTGTTTATGAAGCTAATAGCGAGAGGTTTCCCTAAACCTCTTGTGAGGATTTTGGTGTTCTGGTATGCAAATCAAACTTTTCATGTTAAATGGGACAATGTTGTATCAGCTGCTTTCCATGTTGGTAACGGAGTTCGACAAGGAGGAATTTGATTTCCCTTTTTGTTTAATATGGATATGGACGACTTATCAAGCCAGCTGAATAAGACAAATACAGGCTGTCTTGTTGGTGAATCTATTGTCAATCATCTGATGTACGCAGATTATCTGGTTCCACTCAGCCTGTTGCAACAGATGCTATGGGTGTGCTCTCAGTATGGCTTAGATCATGATATAAAATATAATGCAAAGAAAAGCCACATAATGATAGTCAGAAGTAATCAGGACAGGAAATTAACCTTCCCTACCTTTTATTTATCTGGCAGTCCCCTTGGTGTTTGTGAGGAAATAAAATATCTGCCATGTCATTTCTGATGATTGGACAGATGACAACGATATGTATCAACAGCGCTGTCAAATATATTCTCAGGCCAGTATGTTATTAAGGACGTTTTCTATGTGCTCAGATTCAGTTAAATGTTCCCTGTTTAGAACCTACATAACACCATTGTACACTGCTCATTTGTGGTCTATGTACAGGTAAAGGAGTATACAGATACTGAAAGTAGCCTACAATGATGCTTTTAGATTGCTACTTAATGTGCCAAGGTGGCATAGTGCTAGTCAGTTGTTTGTGTCTAAGCACGTACCAACCTGTAAGGCAATCCTGAGACAACTGATGTATGGTTTCAATGATGCTTTTAGATTGCTACTTAATGTGCCTAGGTGGCATAGTGCTGGTCAGTTGTTTCTGTCTAAGCACGTACCAACCTGTAAGGCACTCCTGAGACAACTGATGTATGGTTTCATGTGTCGACTGGACAAGTCTGAGAACTGAATAGTAGAGGCCCTGGTCAACCCTCTAAAGAGCTGCTATCGATTACTTGGAACTTAAGACTACATTGGCACAAAAGTCTTCATACTTTTTATGCACTGTATTATCTATGTTTTATGTTTTCGTTTTACTCTCTTTTTTATAGCTCTATGTCTGTTATTTTATGTGGAACTTGGCGTCTGAAATAAAGATTTATATATATATAAATACATATATATATATCAATGTTTCAGGATTTGTATAACTTTTTACCATTGCATACAAAATCGGAAATGCAATACTAAAAAGATCAGCTTTTGTTAAGAGATCCAAGATTACAAGATCCACAAGGCCTTGGCTAGAAACCAAGGAATGAGTGGGGGCTTGGTCAGCCCACACTCTCCTGAAATGTTGCGTGTGCGTCTTGCCAAGCCCGCGCGTGTGTAAGTTAAGGCTGAGTGTGTGAGGATGTGGAGCACGCGCGGGCAGGAGGAGGGGAGACATTCATTGGAAATTTGGCTAGAAATTAGCCAAGCAAGCATGTTTCAAATATTCACCAAAAATCGACCTTTGATCTTACAGTCAACTTTTTCACAGATTTGTGTTATAAACATTCTCAAGAGTCTTCATATGAACTTGTGATTGAATCAGAGTATCAGTTTTTGACTGGCTGATGTGTAAAGCATTATTTTAGCGTTAGCGATAAGTTCAATTTGCTTTATATCAATCATTTTTGGAGATATGAAGTTGCCTTTGCACACGGTAACATGTTGTAGTGTCTTCCATCGATATACCAAGTTTCGTGTTGATATCTCAAAGATTTGCTGAGACAGGACTTCACATCCTGTTTGGCGGCTTTTCTGATGAATTTGATTGGCTGTACCGGACAAACGGTTGTGAGGATCAAAATTCTTTTCGATAACTTTTGTGACGCTTGGTCTGAAGATCATCTCTGGTAACTTTGAAGAAGATATGACAAAAATTGTAGGAGGAGTAGGCTTTCAAAGGTTTTTGATAAAACCGGAAGTAGCGGAAAATCTATATAACCGGAAATTGACGCCATGGGGTGCGTTGAACTCGGCTTGAACCAGGGAATCCAATGGTACCTCATTTTTGAAAATGGGTCATACGGTTCAAAAGTTGCGTGTGTAAACACAAGTCCAACTTTGACCCATTGGTGGCGCTGGAGTGGTCTAATGGGAGACATGAAACTTGGTGTAGGTATAGAATCAACTGTCCTTAATGAGTGTGCCAAATTTCACAAAAAGTTGTCGAAGTGTTCTAGGGGCTGCCATTGACTTCCATGGAACAAGAATAATAATAAATATAACTGCAAGCAGTAATGGCGGATTCCTCCAAACATTGCGAACCATTGAAAAATGTATATTCTTGACAAATTGGAACTGTATAGAAAAATCTATGCTGCAGAATTACCAATGGGATACCAAATCTGAAATATAATACCACCAGGATCCACAAGGGCCTTTATTTCAACTCAAGGAGTGAAGGGAGGGGGCTTGGTTAGCCTATCCATTCCAGAAAGCCTTTGTGCTTTAGGGCGTGGAATGTAGCGCCACATATGGGTAATGGTGGGACAGTTGTGGTTTGGTAATTACCCTTGGTCTATACTTTCAAAAAAGCTCGACCAGAGAATACCCCCCGCTCTCAGGGTACCGAGCTTCAGCTCAGTCATGATGCTGGGATGAATGTAGGCCTATATGTAGAGACCAGGGAGACAGACACACCGGCCAGCTGCCCTGATGGGTCCGTGGTAGATCATTAATGCGGGTTGTATCCTACAACGCTCGTGGCCTCCGAGTAGGACATACTGCTGCTGATAGATCAAGACGTTTGGTGGTGGACACATTGCTGGACGAGAGTGACATTGTCTGCCTTCAAGAAACCTGGATGACCAAGCAAGATCTGGACAAATTGAACTCCCTACACAAGAACTTTCATGGTGCTGGAGAGTCCACTACCGATCTCAGCATGAGAATGGTTTGTGGGAGGATAGCTGGTGGTGTAGCTATACTGTGGAACATAAAATATGACCCAACGGTAAAGGTGGTGTGGCTTAACGTTGACTGGGCTATTGGGTTGGAGTTTAATCACAATGAAAATAAATGTACTATTGTAAATGTGTACACACCATATGAATCCTATGACCATGAGGATGAATTTCAGAACAGGTTAGCTTTTATTCAGTCCTTCATAGAGGACAATAGTTCATGTTGTGTCTATGTCATGGGTGATTTTAATGCTGACATGTCAGATAAGTGTTTATTCGCACAACATCTGCAGCAGTTCTGTAATGAAACTAAATTAATTATATCAAGCGTTATTGCCTGATACAAGTTTTACCTATATAAGTGAAACGTGGCACACAACTTCCTGGCTAGACCATATTGTAACCACAGCCGATTCTCATGACTCACTGGAAAGTATAGAGATGTGTTATGGGCTGGCCACCACTGATCACATACCAGTTGCTATGCTGCTAAATGTTGAGAGTGTACCCTTGTTGCTGGCCCCCCAAGAAAACTGGACTGGTCAAAATTGACCAAAGAGGTTCGGCACAGATATTCTCTATTAACTAATTCTCGGATATGAACTGCAAGGATAAACATAATGCTGAAAAGCTCTGTGCCATGTATGATGATATTGTCAAATGTCTTTATGCTTCCAGTGAACCTTTTATTAATCACAAGAGTAAGGTCCCTAACGCACGGCCTGTCTGGAATGAGTTTGTGTCTGAGCAACATGCTGCTGCTAGAGAAGCCTTTAGAGTCTGGTCAGAGGCAGGCAGACCCAGACAGAGAGTGCTGCTTGATAACAAAAACCTCACAAATGCTAGATTTAAATATGCACTCGTTTCATTAAGAGAAATGAAAACACAATGAGAGCAGACTCGCTGGCCAGAAAGATGCAGAATAACAATCTTACTGACTTCTGGAAGGAGGTCAAGATCATAAATAATAACAGAACTCCCCTCCCTTCTGATATCAAAGGGGTTAGTTGTCCAGAGAAGATTGCTGATCTATGGCATGAGCACTACAGTAAACTATTTAATTGTGTTCAAAGTAACACAGTGAGAATTGATAATCAATATAAAGGTATCTCTGCAGACTTGATAGTTAGATCAGTAGATATTTATGATGCCATCCACATGCTAGACAACAACAAAGCTTGTGGTATGGATTCCATTTCTGCAGAGCATCTAAAAAATGCCAGTTATAGACTCAGTCCATTTCTAGCCATGTGTCTCACTGGAATTATGGTTCATGGTGTTCTACCGAACTCTATTATGTCAGTACTGTTAGTGCCTGTTGTTAAAGATAAGGCTGGTAAACTGAACAGCATAGACAACTGTAGCGCCTCTCTAGTTTGGTGGATTTGTAATGAGAGGTGGCTAACCTGAGTTCGTTAGTAATTGTTACTAACTTAAACCAATTTAACATATGAAAAAAACAATACAACCAACTGTTAAACAAAAACAGGAAAGATTTACTTCAGACAAAAAATCAGTTCTTCAGTTATTGGTTCAACATTTACATGACATCGTAATGCACATGGACACACAATACAAACTAGCCGGCAATGCTAACTACACGAATACCTTAATTCAGTACAGTTCTACGGTGCAGGCCTGAGTGTAGCTCGTGTGCGTTGTAGCCGTAAACAAAATGGCTGTTTCGCCAGGATGGCACAAAATAACAAGGAGCTGGTACCTCGGATCAGCAGTGCGGTAGCACACGCACTGCGGCAGAAGGGCGGCAGCAGGTGAAGGAGAGACCGACCAAATACTCTCGTGGATTTACGAGACGAACCAACTCAGGAAGAAGACTGAGGACGACGACAATCCCGACCTCCACCGGCTCCAACCTGGCACTCGCTGTCGCTAGTCTGGCGGCAAAGCCCGTGCTTAATCCAAAACCGCCAACAGCCAAACTCCTCTTTCTGGGTTATTGTTGTTGGTTGAGATATTCACCCAACAATATAAACATAACACCACTAATGATAATATAAAATCTTCACTCTTGGTATTTTACCGTACGCTACAATTTTCTTCTCCCTCCAACTCCTCCGCTCGCTCTGTCTTTTTCTACTCCAACCTCATCTACCCCAACTTCCCGTGTTACCCTGCCCTTTGACCTCAAACCGGATTGGCTTAACATCATAATCAAAATTAAAGCAACAACATAGATTCACAAAACATTCATCTTACTCTCTTCATATTTGTAACCGGTACATTTTAACATGCGTTTTTTAAACAACAGATATACATTTCCAAATGCTGTATTCAGTAAAACATGAACAATATGCATTTCTCATCAAATCAAAATCATACTCTCAAACCTTAAA
The DNA here is from genome assembly GCF_021917145.1 of Hypomesus transpacificus. NCBI lineage: Eukaryota > Metazoa > Chordata > Actinopteri > Osmeriformes > Osmeridae > Hypomesus > Hypomesus transpacificus. The sequence continues at coordinate 854,004 of NW_025814041.1, forward strand.
GTCTATTTATTAAACTATGAACTTAAGTATTATGTATTCAAACTTTTATATTTATGTAATAGGATTGTTTCAACAGAAATGTTTACCACCCGGGCTACACAACTATCGACCCATTGCATTGGCCAGTATCTTGTCTAAAGTGTTTGAGAGAATTATTTGATTGAAATTGGAAATGTATATTCTGACTGCAGAAAATCAGTTTGGTTTTAAAAGAAAACATGGTACTGATCTCTGTATCTATGCTCTGAAGGAGATTGTCTCAGGTACACAAGTCTTAATTCATCTGTATTTTTATGCTTTATTGATGCTTACAAAGCTTTCGATCGAATTTGTCATGAAAAACTGTTTATGAAGCTAATAGCGAGAGGTTTCCCTAAACCTCTTGTGAGGATTTTGGTGTTCTGGTATGCCAATCAAACTTTTCATGTTAAATGGGACAATGTTGTATCAGCTGCTTTCCATGTTGGTAACGGAGTTCGACAAGGAGGAATTTGATTTCCCTTTTTGTTTAATATGGATATGGACGACTTATCAAGCCAGCTGAATAAGACAAATACAGGCTGTCTTGTTGGTGAATCTATTGTCAATCATCTGATGTACGCAGATTATCTGGTTCCACTCAGCCTGTTGCAACAGATGCTATGGGTGTGCTCTCAGTATGGCTTAGATCATGATATAAAATATAATGCAAAGAAAAGCCACATAATGATAGTCAGAAGTAATCAGGACAGGAAATTAACCTTCCCTACCTTTTATTTATCTGGCAGTCCCCTTGGTGTTTGTGAGGAAATAAAATATCTGCCATGTCATTTCTGATGATTGGACAGATGACAACGATATGTATCAACAGCGCTGTCAAATATATTCTCAGGCCAGTATGTTATTAAGGACGTTTTCTATGTGCTCAGATTCAGTTAAATGTTCCCTGTTTAGAACCTACATAACACCATTGTACACTGCTCATTTGTGGTCTATGTACAGGTAAAGGAGTATACAGATACTGAAAGTAGCCTACAATGATGCTTTTAGATTGCTACTTAATGTGCCAAGGTGGCATAGTGCTAGTCAGTTGTTTGTGTCTAAGCACGTACCAACCTGTAAGGCAATCCTGAGACAACTGATGTATGGTTTCAATGATGCTTTTAGATTGCTACTTAATGTGCCTAGGTGGCATAGTGCTGGTCAGTTGTTTCTGTCTAAGCACGTACCAACCTGTAAGGCACTCCTGAGACAACTGATGTATGGTTTCATGTGTCGACTGGACAAGTCTGAGAACTGAATAGTAGAGGCCCTGGTCAACCCTCTAAAGAGCTGCTATCGATTACTTGGAACTTAAGACTACATTGGCACAAAAGTCTTCATACTTTTTATGCACTGTATTATCTATGTTTTATGTTTTCGTTTTACTCTCTTTTTTATAGCTCTATGTCTGTTATTTTATGTGGAACTTGGCGTCTGAAATAAAGATTTATATATATATAAATACATATATATATATCAATGTTTCAGGATTTGTATAACTTTTTACCATTGCATACAAAATCGGAAATGCAATACTAAAAAGATCAGCTTTTGTTAAGAGATCCAAGATTACAAGATCCACAAGGCCTTGGCTAGAAACCAAGGAATGAGTGGGGGCTTGGTCAGCCCACACTCTCCTGAAATGTTGCGTGTGCGTCTTGCCAAGCCCGCGCGTGTGTAAGTTAAGGCTGAGTGTGTGAGGATGTGGAGCACGCGCGGGCAGGAGGAGGGGAGACATTCATTGGAAATTTGGCTAGAAATTAGCCAAGCAAGCATGTTTCAAATATTCACCAAAAATCGACCTTTGATCTTACAGTCAACTTTTTCACAGATTTGTGTTATAAACATTCTCAAGAGTCTTCATATGAACTTGTGATTGAATCAGAGTATCAGTTTTTGACTGGCTGATGTGTAAAGCATTATTTTAGCGTTAGCGATAAGTTCAATTTGCTTTATATCAATCATTTTTGGAGATATGAAGTTGCCTTTGCACACGGTAACATGTTGTAGTGTCTTCCATCGATATACCAAGTTTCGTGTTGATATCTCAAAGATTTGCTGAGACAGGACTTCACATCCTGTTTGGCGGCTTTTCTGATGAATTTGATTGGCTGTACCGGACAAACGGTTGTGAGGATCAAAATTCTTTTCGATAACTTTTGTGACGCTTGGTCTGAAGATCATCTCTGGTAACTTTGAAGAAGATATGACAAAAATTGTAGGAGGAGTAGGCTTTCAAAGGTTTTTGATAAAACCGGAAGTAGCGGAAAATCTATATAACCGGAAATTGACGCCATGGGGTGCGTTGAACTCGGCTTGAACCAGGGAATCCAATGGTACCTCATTTTTGAAAATGGGTCATACGGTTCAAAAGTTGCGTGTGTAAACACAAGTCCAACTTTGACCCATTGGTGGCGCTGGAGTGGTCTAATGGGAGACATGAAACTTGGTGTAGGTATAGAATCAACTGTCCTTAATGAGTGTGCCAAATTTCACAAAAAGTTGTCGAAGTGTTCTAGGGGCTGCCATTGACTTCCATGGAACAAGAATAATAATAATAATAAAACTAACAATAACAATAGGTTTCCTCCTGACGGAGGAATATAACTGCAAGCAGTAATGGCGGATTCCTCCAAACATTGCGAACCATTGAAAAATGTATATTCTTGACAAATTGGAACTGTATAGAAAAATCTATGCTGCAGAATTACCAATGGGATACCAAATCTGAAATATAATACCATCAAGATCCACAAGGGCCTTTATTTCAACCCAAGGAGTGAAGGGAGGGGGCTTGGTTAGCCTATCCATTCCAGAAAGCCTTTGTGCTTTAGGGCGTGGAATGTAGCGCCACCTATGGGTAATGGTGGGACAGTTGTGGTGTGGTAATTACCCTTGGTCTATACTTTCAAAAAAGCTCGACCAGAGCATACCCCCCACTCTCAGGGTACCGAGCTTCAGCTCAGTCATGATGCTGGGATGAATGTAGGCCTATATGTAGAGACCAGGGAGACAGACACACCGGCCAGCTGCCCTGATGGGTCCGTGGTAGATCATTAATGCGGGTTGTATCCTACAACGCTCGTGGCCTCCGAGTAGGACATACTGCTGCTGATAGATCAAGACGTTTGGTGGTGGACACATTGCTGGACGAGAGTGACATTGTCTGCCTTCAAGAAACCTGGATGGCCAAGCAAGATCTGGACAAATTGAACTCCCTACACAAGAACTTTCATGGTGCTGGAGAGTCCACTACCAATCTCAGCATGAGAATGGTTTGTGGGAGGATAGCTGGTGGTGTAGCTATACTGTGGAACATAAAATATGACCCAACGGTAAAGGTGGTGTGGCTTAACGTTGACTGGGCTATTGGGTTGGAGTTTAATCACAATGAAAATAAATTTACTATTGTAAATGTGTACACACCATATGAATCCTATGACCATGAGGATGAATTTCAGAACAGGTTAGCTTTTATTCAGTCCTTCATAGAGGACAATAGTTCATGTTGTGTCTATGTCATGGGTGATTTTAATGCTGAAATGTCAGATAAGCGTTTATTCGCACAACATCTGCAGCAGTTCTGTAATGAAACTAAATTAATTATATCAAGCGTTATTGCCTGATACAAGTTTTACCTATATAAGTGAAACGTGGCACACAACTTCCTGGCTAGACCATATTGTAACCACAGCCGATGCTCATGACTCACTGGAAAGTATAGAGATGTGTTATGGGCTGGCCACCACTGATCACATACCAGTTGCTATGCTGCTAAATGTTGAGATTGTACCCTTGTTGCTGGCCCCCCAAGAAAACTGGACTGGTCAAAATTGACCAAAGAGGTTCGGCACAGATATTCTCTATTAACTGACAGCTTACATAGTGATGTTGCATTTTCTAGGGATGCCCTAATGTGCACGGATATGAACTGCAAGGATAAACATCATGCTGAAAAGCTCTGTGCCATGTATGATGATATTGTCAAATGTCTTTATGCTTCCAGTGAACCTTTTATTAATCACAAGAGTAAGGTCCCTAACGCACGGCCTGTCTGGAATGAGTTTGTGTCTGAGCAACATGCTGCTGCTAGAGAAGCCTTTAGAGTCTGGTCAGAGGCAGGCAGACCCAGACAGGGAGTGCTGCTTGATAACAAAAACCTCACAAATGCTAGATTTAAATATGCACTCGTTTCATTAAGAGAAATGAAAACACAATGAGAGTAGACTCGCTGGCCAGAAAGATGCAGAATAACAATCTTACTGACTTCTGGAAGGAGGTCAAGATCATAAATAATAACAGAACTCCCCTCCCTTCTGATATCAAAGGGGTTAGTTGTCCAGAGAAGATTGCTGATCTATGGCATGAGCACTACAGTAAACTATTTAATTGTGTTCAAAGTAACACAGTGAGAATTGATAATCAATATAAAGGTATCTCTGCAGACTTGATAGTTAGATCAGTAGATATTTATGATGCCATCCACATGCTAGACAACAACAAAGCTTGTGGTATGGATTCCATTTCTGCAGAGCATCTAAAAAATGCCAGTTATAGACTCAGTCCATTTCTAGCCATGTGTCTCACTGGAATTATGGTTCATGGTGTTCTACCGAACTCTATTATGTCAGTACTGTTAGTGCCTGTTGTTAAAGATAAGGCTGGTAAACTGAACAGCATAGACAACTGTAGCGCCTCTCTAGTTTGGTGGATTTGTAATGAGAGGTGGCTAACCTGAGTTCGTTAGTAATTGTTACTAACTTAAACCAATTTAACATATGAAAAAAACAATACAACCAACTGTTAAACAAAAACAGGAAAGATTTACTTCAGACAAAAAATCAGTTCTTCAGTTATTGGTTCAACATTTACATGACATCGTAATGCACATGGACACACAATACAAACTAGCCGGCAATGCTAACTACACGAATACCTTAATTCAGTACAGTTCTACGGTGCAGGCCTGAGTGTAGCTCGTGTGCGTTGTAGCCGTAAACAAAATGGCTGTTTCGCCAGGATGGCACAAAATAACAAGGAGCTGGTACCTCGGATCAGCAGTGCGGTAGCACACGCACTGCGGCAGAAGGGCGGCAGCAGGTGAAGGAGAGACCGACCAAATACTCTCGTGGATTTACGAGACGAACCAACTCAGGAAGAAGACTGAGGACGACGACAATCCCGACCTCCACCGGCTCCAACCTGGCACTCGCTGTCGCTAGTCTGGCGGCAAAGCCCGTGCTTAATCCAAAACCGCCAACAGCCAAACTCCTCTTTCTGGGTTATTGTTGTTGGTTGAGATATTCACCCAACAATATAAACATAACACCACTAATGATAATATAAAATCTTCACTCTTGGTATTTTACCGTACGCTACAATTTTCTTCTCCCTCCAACTCCTCCGCTCGCTCTGTCTTTTTCTACTCCAACCTCATCTACCCCAACTTCCCGTGTTACCCTGCCCTTTGACCTCAAACCGGATTGGCTTAACATCATAATCAAAATTAAAGCAACAACATAGATTCACAAAACATTCATCTTACTCTCTTCATATTTGTAACCGGTACATTTTAACATGCGTTTTTTAAACAACAGATATACATTTCCAAATGCTGTATTCAGTAAAACATGAACAATATGCATTTCTCATCAAATCAAAATCATACTCTCAAACCTTAAAGTCTATTTATTAAACTATGAACTTAAGTATTATGTATTCAAACTTTTATATTTATGTAATAGGATTGTTTCAACAGAAATGTTTACCACCCGGGCTACACAACTATCGACCCATTGCATTGGCCAGTATCTTGTCTAAAGTGTTTGAGAGAATTATTTGATTGAAATTGGAAATGTATATTCTGACTGCAGAAAATCAGTTTGGTTTTAAAAGAAAACATGGTACTGATCTCTGTATCTATGCTCTGAAGGAGATTGTCTCAGGTACACAAGTCTTAATTCATCTGTATTTTTATGCTTTATTGATGCTTACAAAGCTTTCGATCGAATTTGTCATGAAAAACTGTTTATGAAGCTAATAGCGAGAGGTTTCCCTAAACCTCTTGTGAGGATTTTGGTGTTCTGGTATGCAAATCAAACTTTTCATGTTAAATGGGACAATGTTGTATCAGCTGCTTTCCATGTTGGTAACGGAGTTCGACAAGGAGGAATTTGATTTCCCTTTTTGTTTAATATGGATATGGACGACTTATCAAGCCAGCTGAATAAGACAAATACAGGCTGTCTTGTTGGTGAATCTATTGTCAATCATCTGATGTACGCAGATTATCTGGTTCCACTCAGCCTGTTGCAACAGATGCTATGGGTGTGCTCTCAGTATGGCTTAGATCATGATATAAAATATAATGCAAAGAAAAGCCACATAATGATAGTCAGAAGTAATCAGGACAGGAAATTAACCTTCCCTACCTTTTATTTATCTGGCAGTCCCCTTGGTGTTTGTGAGGAAATAAAATATCTGCCATGTCATTTCTGATGATTGGACAGATGACAACGATATGTATCAACAGCGCTGTCAAATATATTCTCAGGCCAGTATGTTATTAAGGACGTTTTCTATGTGCTCAGATTCAGTTAAATGTTCCCTGTTTAGAACCTACATAACACCATTGTACACTGCTCATTTGTGGTCTATGTACAGGTAAAGGAGTATACAGATACTGAAAGTAGCCTACAATGATGCTTTTAGATTGCTACTTAATGTGCCAAGGTGGCATAGTGCTAGTCAGTTGTTTGTGTCTAAGCACGTACCAACCTGTAAGGCAATCCTGAGACAACTGATGTATGGTTTCAATGATGCTTTTAGATTGCTACTTAATGTGCCTAGGTGGCATAGTGCTGGTCAGTTGTTTCTGTCTAAGCACGTACCAACCTGTAAGGCACTCCTGAGACAACTGATGTATGGTTTCATGTGTCGACTGGACAAGTCTGAGAACTGAATAGTAGAGGCCCTGGTCAACCCTCTAAAGAGCTGCTATCGATTACTTGGAACTTAAGACTACATTGGCACAAAAGTCTTCATACTTTTTATGCACTGTATTATCTATGTTTTATGTTTTCGTTTTACTCTCTTTTTTATAGCTCTATGTCTGTTATTTTATGTGGAACTTGGCGTCTGAAATAAAGATTTATATATATATAAATACATATATATATATCAATGTTTCAGGATTTGTATAACTTTTTACCATTGCATACAAAATCGGAAATGCAATACTAAAAAGATCAGCTTTTGTTAAGAGATCCAAGATTACAAGATCCACAAGGCCTTGGCTAGAAACCAAGGAATGAGTGGGGGCTTGGTCAGCCCACACTCTCCTGAAATGTTGCGTGTGCGTCTTGCCAAGCCCGCGCGTGTGTAAGTTAAGGCTGAGTGTGTGAGGATGTGGAGCACGCGCGGGCAGGAGGAGGGGAGACATTCATTGGAAATTTGGCTAGAAATTAGCCAAGCAAGCATGTTTCAAATATTCACCAAAAATCGACCTTTGATCTTACAGTCAACTTTTTCACAGATTTGTGTTATAAACATTCTCAAGAGTCTTCATATGAACTTGTGATTGAATCAGAGTATCAGTTTTTGACTGGCTGATGTGTAAAGCATTATTTTAGCGTTAGCGATAAGTTCAATTTGCTTTATATCAATCATTTTTGGAGATATGAAGTTGCCTTTGCACACGGTAACATGTTGTAGTGTCTTCCATCGATATACCAAGTTTCGTGTTGATATCTCAAAGATTTGCTGAGACAGGACTTCACATCCTGTTTGGCGGCTTTTCTGATGAATTTGATTGGCTGTACCGGACAAACGGTTGTGAGGATCAAAATTCTTTTCGATAACTTTTGTGACGCTTGGTCTGAAGATCATCTCTGGTAACTTTGAAGAAGATATGACAAAAATTGTAGGAGGAGTAGGCTTTCAAAGGTTTTTGATAAAACCGGAAGTAGCGGAAAATCTATATAACCGGAAATTGACGCCATGGGGTGCGTTGAACTCGGCTTGAACCAGGGAATCCAATGGTACCTCATTTTTGAAAATGGGTCATACGGTTCAAAAGTTGCGTGTGTAAACACAAGTCCAACTTTGACCCATTGGTGGCGCTGGAGTGGTCTAATGGGAGACATGAAACTTGGTGTAGGTATAGAATCAACTGTCCTTAATGAGTGTGCCAAATTTCACAAAAAGTTGTCGAAGTGTTCTAGGGGCTGCCATTGACTTCCATGGAACAAGAATAATAATAATAATAAAACTAACAATAACAATAGGTTTCCTCCTAATAATAATAAATATAACTGCAAGCAGTAATGGCGGATTCCTCCAAACATTGCGAACCATTGAAAAATGTATATTCTTGACAAATTGGAACTGTATAGAAAAATCTATGCTGCAGAATTACCAATGGGATACCAAATCTGAAATATAATACCATCAAGATCCACAAGGGCCTTTATTTCAACCCAAGGAGTGAAGGGAGGGGGCTTGGTTAGCCTATCCATTCCAGAAAGCCTTTGTGCTTTAGGGCGTGGAATGTAGCGCCACCTATGGGTAATGGTGGGACAGTTGTGGTGTGGTAATTACCCTTGGTCTATACTTTCAAAAAAGCTCGACCAGAGCATACCCCCCGCTCTCAGGGTACCGAGCTTCAGCTCAGTCATGATGCTGGGATGAATGTAGGCCTATATGTAGAGACCAGGGAGACAGACACACCGGCCAGCTGCCCTGATGGGTCCGTGGTAGATCATTAATGCGGGTTGTATCCTACAACGCTCGTGGCCTCCGAGTAGGACATACTGCTGCTGATAGATCAAGACGTTTGGTGGTGGACACATTGCTGGACGAGAGTGACATTGTCTGCCTTCAAGAAACCTGGATGGCCAAGCAAGATCTGGACAAATTGAACTCCCTACACAAGAACTTTCATGGTGCTGGAGAGTCCACTACCGATCTCAGCATGAGAATGGTTTGTGGGAGGATAGCTGGTGGTGTAGCTATACTGTGGAACATAAAATATGACCCAACGGTAAAGGTGGTGTGGCTTAACGTTGACTGGGCTATTGGGTTGGAGTTTAATCACAATGAAAATAAATGTACTATTGTAAATGTGTACACACCATATGAATCCTATGACCATGAGGATGAATTTCAGAACAGGTTAGCTTTTATTCAGTCCTTCATAGAGGACAATAGTTCATGTTGTGTCTATGTCATGGGTGATTTTAATGCTGACATGTCAGATAAGCGTTTATTCGCACAACATCTGCAGCAGTTCTGTAATGAAACTAAATTAATTATATCAAGCGTTATTGCCTGATACAAGTTTTACCTATATAAGTGAAACGTGGCACACAACTTCCTGGCTAGACCATATTGTAACCACAGCCGATGCTCATGACTCACTGGAAAGTATAGAGATGTGTTATGGGCTGGCCACCACTGATCACATACCAGTTGCTATGCTGCTAAATGTTGAGAGTGTACCCTTGTTGCTGGCCCCCCAAGAAAACTGGACTGGTCAAAATTGACCAAAGAGGTTCGGCACAGATATTCTCTATTAACTGACAGCTTACATAGTGATGTTGCATTTTCTAGGGATGCCCTAATGTGCACGGATATGAACTGCAAGGATAAACATCATGCTGAAAAGCTCTGTGCCATGTATGATGATATTGTCAAATGTCTTTATGCTTCCAGTGAACCTTTTATTAATCACAAGAGTAAGGTCCCTAACGCACGGCCTGTCTGGAATGAGTTTGTGTCTGAGCAACATGCTGCTGCTAGAGAAGCCTTTAGAGTCTGGTCAGAGGCAGGCAGACCCAGACAGAGAGTGCTGCTTGATAACAAAAACCTCACAAATGCTAGATTTAAATATGCACTCGTTTCATTAAGAGAAATGAAAACACAATGAGAGCAGACTCGCTGGCCAGAAAGATGCAGAATAACAATCTTACTGACTTCTGGAAGGAGGTCAAGATCATAAATAATAACAGAACTCCCCTCCCTTCTGATATCAAAGGGGTTAGTTGTCCAGAGAAGATTGCTGATCTATGGCATGAGCACTACAGTAAACTATTTAATTGTGTTCAAAGTAACACAGTGAGAATTGATAATCAATATAAAGGTATCTCTGCAGACTTGATAGTTAGATCAGTAGATATTTATGATGCCATCCACATGCTAGACAACAACAAAGCTTGTGGTATGGATTCCATTTCTGCAGAGCATCTAAAAAATGCCAGTTATAGACTCAGTCCATTTCTAGCCATGTGTCTCACTGGAATTATGGTTCATGGTGTTCTACCGAACTCTATTATGTCAGTACTGTTAGTGCCTGTTGTTAAAGATAAGGCTGGTAAACTGAACAGCATAGACAACTGTAGCGCCTCTCTAGTTTGGTGGATTTGTAATGAGAGGTGGCTAACCTGAGTTCGTTAGTAATTGTTACTAACTTAAACCAATTTAACATATGAAAAAAACAATACAACCAACTGTTAAACAAAAACAGGAAAGATTTACTTCAGACAAAAAATCAGTTCTTCAGTTATTGGTTCAACATTTACATGACATCGTAATGCACATGGACACACAATACAAACTAGCCGGCAATGCTAACTACACGAATACCTTAATTCAGTACAGTTCTACGGTGCAGGCCTGAGTGTAGCTCGTGTGCGTTGTAGCCGTAAACAAAATGGCTGTTTCGCCAGGATGGCACAAAATAACAAGGAGCTGGTACCTCGGATCAGCAGTGCGGTAGCACACGCACTGCGGCAGAAGGGCGGCAGCAGGTGAAGGAGAGACCGACCAAATACTCTCGTGGATTTACGAGACGAACCAACTCAGGAAGAAGACTGAGGACGACGACAATCCCGACCTCCACCGGCTCCAACCTGGCACTCGCTGTCGCTAGTCTGGCGGCAAAGCCCGTGCTTAATCCAAAACCGCCAACAGCCAAACTCCTCTTTCTGGGTTATTGTTGTTGGTTGAGATATTCACCCAACAATATAAACATAACACCACTAATGATAATATAAAATCTTCACTCTTGGTATTTTACCGTACGCTACAATTTTCTTCTCCCTCCAACTCCTCCGCTCGCTCTGTCTTTTTCTACTCCAACCTCATCTACCCCAACTTCCCGTGTTACCCTGCCCTTTGACCTCAAACCGGATTGGCTTAACATCATAATCAAAATTAAAGCAACAACATAGATTCACAAAACATTCATCTTACTCTCTTCATATTTGTAACCGGTACATTTTAACATGCGTTTTTTAAACAACAGATATACATTTCCAAATGCTGTATTCAGTAAAACATGAACAATATGCATTTCTCATCAAATCAAAATCATACTCTCAAACCTTAAAGTCTATTTATTAAACTATGAACTTAAGTATTATGTATTCAAACTTTTATATTTATGTAATAGGATTGTTTCAACAGAAATGTTTACCACCCGGGCTACACAACTATCGACCCATTGCATTGGCCAGTATCTTGTCTAAAGTGTTTGAGAGAATTATTTGATTGAAATTGGAAATGTATATTCTGACTGCAGAAAATCAGTTTGGTTTTAAAAGAAAACATGGTACTGATCTCTGTATCTATGCTCTGAAGGAGATTGTCTCAGGTACACAAGTCTTAATTCATCTGTATTTTTATGCTTTATTGATGCTTACAAAGCTTTCGATCGAATTTGTCATGAAAAACTGTTTATGAAGCTAATAGCGAGAGGTTTCCCTAAACCTCTTGTGAGGATTTTGGTGTTCTGGTATGCCAATCAAACTTTTCATGTTAAATGGGACAATGTTGTATCAGCTGCTTTCCATGTTGGTAACGGAGTTCGACAAGGAGGAATTTGATTTCCCTTTTTGTTTAATATGGATATGGACGACTTATCAAGCCAGCTGAATAAGACAAATACAGGCTGTCTTGTTGGTGAATCTATTGTCAATCATCTGATGTACGCAGATTATCTGGTTCCACTCAGCCTGTTGCAACAGATGCTATGGGTGTGCTCTCAGTATGGCTTAGATCATGATATAAAATATAATGCAAAGAAAAGCCACATAATGATAGTCAGAAGTAATCAGGACAGGAAATTAACCTTCCCTACCTTTTATTTATCTGGCAGTCCCCTTGGTGTTTGTGAGGAAATAAAATATCTGCCATGTCATTTCTGATGATTGGACAGATGACAACGATATGTATCAACAGCGCTGTCAAATATATTCTCAGGCCAGTATGTTATTAAGGACGTTTTCTATGTGCTCAGATTCAGTTAAATGTTCCCTGTTTAGAACCTACATAACACCATTGTACACTGCTCATTTGTGGTCTATGTACAGGTAAAGGAGTATACAGATACTGAAAGTAGCCTACAATGATGCTTTTAGATTGCTACTTAATGTGCCAAGGTGGCATAGTGCTAGTCAGTTGTTTGTGTCTAAGCACGTACCAACCTGTAAGGCAATCCTGAGACAACTGATGTATGGTTTCAATGATGCTTTTAGATTGCTACTTAATGTGCCTAGGTGGCATAGTGCTGGTCAGTTGTTTCTGTCTAAGCACGTACCAACCTGTAAGGCACTCCTGAGACAACTGATGTATGGTTTCATGTGTCGACTGGACAAGTCTGAGAACTGAATAGTAGAGGCCCTGGTCAACCCTCTAAAGAGCTGCTATCGATTACTTGGAACTTAAGACTACATTGGCACAAAAGTCTTCATACTTTTTATGCACTGTATTATCTATGTTTTATGTTTTCGTTTTACTCTCTTTTTTATAGCTCTATGTCTGTTATTTTATGTGGAACTTGGCGTCTGAAATAAAGATTTATATATATATAAATACATATATATATATCAATGTTTCAGGATTTGTATAACTTTTTACCATTGCATACAAAATCGGAAATGCAATACTAAAAAGATCAGCTTTTGTTAAGAGATCCAAGATTACAAGATCCACAAGGCCTTGGCTAGAAACCAAGGAATGAGTGGGGGCTTGGTCAGCCCACACTCTCCTGAAATGTTGCGTGTGCGTCTTGCCAAGCCCGCGCGTGTGTAAGTTAAGGCTGAGTGTGTGAGGATGTGGAGCACGCGCGGGCAGGAGGAGGGGAGACATTCATTGGAAATTTGGCTAGAAATTAGCCAAGCAAGCATGTTTCAAATATTCACCAAAAATCGACCTTTGATCTTACAGTCAACTTTTTCACAGATTTGTGTTATAAACATTCTCAAGAGTCTTCATATGAACTTGTGATTGAATCAGAGTATCAGTTTTTGACTGGCTGATGTGTAAAGCATTATTTTAGCGTTAGCGATAAGTTCAATTTGCTTTATATCAATCATTTTTGGAGATATGAAGTTGCCTTTGCACACGGTAACATGTTGTAGTGTCTTCCATCGATATACCAAGTTTCGTGTTGATATCTCAAAGATTTGCTGAGACAGGACTTCACATCCTGTTTGGCGGCTTTTCTGATGAATTTGATTGGCTGTACCGGACAAACGGTTGTGAGGATCAAAATTCTTTTCGATAACTTTTGTGACGCTTGGTCTGAAGATCATCTCTGGTAACTTTGAAGAAGATATGACAAAAATTGTAGGAGGAGTAGGCTTTCAAAGGTTTTTGATAAAACCGGAAGTAGCGGAAAATCTATATAACCGGAAATTGACGCCATGGGGTGCGTTGAACTCGGCTTGAACCAGGGAATCCAATGGTACCTCATTTTTGAAAATGGGTCATACGGTTCAAAAGTTGCGTGTGTAAACACAAGTCCAACTTTGACCCATTGGTGGCGCTGGAGTGGTCTAATGGGAGACATGAAACTTGGTGTAGGTATAGAATCAACTGTCCTTAATGAGTGTGCCAAATTTCACAAAAAGTTGTCGAAGTGTTCTAGGGGCTGCCATTGACTTCCATGGAACAAGAATAATAATAAATATAACTGCAAGCAGTAATGGCGGATTCCTCCAAACATTGCGAACCATTGAAAAATGTATATTCTTGACAAATTGGAACTGTATAGAAAAATCTATGCTGCAGAATTACCAATGGGATACCAAATCTGAAATATAATACCATCAAGATCCACAAGGGCCTTTATTTCAACCCAAGGAGTGAAGGGAGGGGGCTTGGTTAGCCTATCCATTCCAGAAAGCCTTTGTGCTTTAGGGCGTGGAATGTAGCGCCACCTATGGGTAATGGTGGGACAGTTGTGGTGTGGTAATTACCCTTGGTCTATACTTTCAAAAAAGCTCGACCAGAGCATACCCCCCACTCTCAGGGTACCGAGCTTCAGCTCAGTCATGATGCTGGGATGAATGTAGGCCTATATGTAGAGACCAGGGAGACAGACACACCGGCCAGCTGCCCTGATGGGTCCGTGGTAGATCATTAATGCGGGTTGTATCCTACAACGCTCGTGGCCTCCGAGTAGGACATACTGCTGCTGATAGATCAAGACGTTTGGTGGTGGACACATTGCTGGACGAGAGTGACATTGTCTGCCTTCAAGAAACCTGGATGGCCAAGCAAGATCTGGACAAATTGAACTCCCTACACAAGAACTTTCATGGTGCTGGAGAGTCCACTACCAATCTCAGCATGAGAATGGTTTGTGGGAGGATAGCTGGTGGTGTAGCTATACTGTGGAACATAAAATATGACCCAACGGTAAAGGTGGTGTGGCTTAACGTTGACTGGGCTATTGGGTTGGAGTTTAATCACAATGAAAATAAATTTACTATTGTAAATGTGTACACACCATATGAATCCTATGACCATGAGGATGAATTTCAGAACAGGTTAGCTTTTATTCAGTCCTTCATAGAGGACAATAGTTCATGTTGTGTCTATGTCATGGGTGATTTTAATGCTGAAATGTCAGATAAGCGTTTATTCGCACAACATCTGCAGCAGTTCTGTAATGAAACTAAATTAATTATATCAAGCGTTATTGCCTGATACAAGTTTTACCTATATAAGTGAAACGTGGCACACAACTTCCTGGCTAGACCATATTGTAACCACAGCCGATGCTCATGACTCACTGGAAAGTATAGAGATGTGTTATGGGCTGGCCACCACTGATCACATACCAGTTGCTATGCTGCTAAATGTTGAGATTGTACCCTTGTTGCTGGCCCCCCAAGAAAACTGGACTGGTCAAAATTGACCAAAGAGGTTCGGCACAGATATTCTCTATTAACTGACAGCTTACATAGTGATGTTGCATTTTCTAGGGATGCCCTAATGTGCACGGATATGAACTGCAAGGATAAACATCATGCTGAAAAGCTCTGTGCCATGTATGATGATATTGTCAAATGTCTTTATGCTTCCAGTGAACCTTTTATTAATCACAAGAGTAAGGTCCCTAACGCACGGCCTGTCTGGAATGAGTTTGTGTCTGAGCAACATGCTGCTGCTAGAGAAGCCTTTAGAGTCTGGTCAGAGGCAGGCAGACCCAGACAGGGAGTGCTGCTTGATAACAAAAACCTCACAAATGCTAGATTTAAATATGCACTCGTTTCATTAAGAGAAATGAAAACACAATGAGAGTAGACTCGCTGGCCAGAAAGATGCAGAATAACAATCTTACTGACTTCTGGAAGGAGGTCAAGATCATAAATAATAACAGAACTCCCCTCCCTTCTGATATCAAAGGGGTTAGTTGTCCAGAGAAGATTGCTGATCTATGGCATGAGCACTACAGTAAACTATTTAATTGTGTTCAAAGTAACACAGTGAGAATTGATAATCAATATAAAGGTATCTCTGCAGACTTGATAGTTAGATCAGTAGATATTTATGATGCCATCCACATGCTAGACAACAACAAAGCTTGTGGTATGGATTCCATTTCTGCAGAGCATCTAAAAAATGCCAGTTATAGACTCAGTCCATTTCTAGCCATGTGTCTCACTGGAATTATGGTTCATGGTGTTCTACCGAACTCTATTATGTCAGTACTGTTAGTGCCTGTTGTTAAAGATAAGGCTGGTAAACTGAACAGCATAGACAACTGTAGCGCCTCTCTAGTTTGGTGGATTTGTAATGAGAGGTGGCTAACCTGAGTTCGTTAGTAATTGTTACTAACTTAAACCAATTTAACATATGAAAAAAACAATACAACCAACTGTTAAACAAAAACAGGAAAGATTTACTTCAGACAAAAAATCAGTTCTTCAGTTATTGGTTCAACATTTACATGACATCGTAATGCACATGGACACACAATACAAACTAGCCGGCAATGCTAACTACACGAATACCTTAATTCAGTACAGTTCTACGGTGCAGGCCTGAGTGTAGCTCGTGTGCGTTGTAGCCGTAAACAAAATGGCTGTTTCGCCAGGATGGCACAAAATAACAAGGAGCTGGTACCTCGGATCAGCAGTGCGGTAGCACACGCACTGCGGCAGAAGGGCGGCAGCAGGTGAAGGAGAGACCGACCAAATACTCTCGTGGATTTACGAGACGAACCAACTCAGGAAGAAGACTGAGGACGACGACAATCCCGACCTCCACCGGCTCCAACCTGGCACTCGCTGTCGCTAGTCTGGCGGCAAAGCCCGTGCTTAATCCAAAACCGCCAACAGCCAAACTCCTCTTTCTGGGTTATTGTTGTTGGTTGAGATATTCACCCAACAATATAAACATAACACCACTAATGATAATATAAAATCTTCACTCTTGGTATTTTACCGTACGCTACAATTTTCTTCTCCCTCCAACTCCTCCGCTCGCTCTGTCTTTTTCTACTCCAACCTCATCTACCCCAACTTCCCGTGTTACCCTGCCCTTTGACCTCAAACCGGATTGGCTTAACATCATAATCAAAATTAAAGCAACAACATAGATTCACAAAACATTCATCTTACTCTCTTCATATTTGTAACCGGTACATTTTAACATGCGTTTTTTAAACAACAGATATACATTTCCAAATGCTGTATTCAGTAAAACATGAACAATATGCATTTCTCATCAAATCAAAATCATACTCTCAAACCTTAAAGTCTATTTATTAAACTATGAACTTAAGTATTATGTATTCAAACTTTTATATTTATGTAATAGGATTGTTTCAACAGAAATGTTTACCACCCGGGCTACACAACTATCGACCCATTGCATTGGCCAGTATCTTGTCTAAAGTGTTTGAGAGAATTATTTGATTGAAATTGGAAATGTATATTCTGACTGCAGAAAATCAGTTTGGTTTTAAAAGAAAACATGGTACTGATCTCTGTATCTATGCTCTGAAGGAGATTGTCTCAGGTACACAAGTCTTAATTCATCTGTATTTTTATGCTTTATTGATGCTTACAAAGCTTTCGATCGAATTTGTCATGAAAAACTGTTTATGAAGCTAATAGCGAGAGGTTTCCCTAAACCTCTTGTGAGGATTTTGGTGTTCTGGTATGCAAATCAAACTTTTCATGTTAAATGGGACAATGTTGTATCAGCTGCTTTCCATGTTGGTAACGGAGTTCGACAAGGAGGAATTTGATTTCCCTTTTTGTTTAATATGGATATGGACGACTTATCAAGCCAGCTGAATAAGACAAATACAGGCTGTCTTGTTGGTGAATCTATTGTCAATCATCTGATGTACGCAGATTATCTGGTTCCACTCAGCCTGTTGCAACAGATGCTATGGGTGTGCTCTCAGTATGGCTTAGATCATGATATAAAATATAATGCAAAGAAAAGCCACATAATGATAGTCAGAAGTAATCAGGACAGGAAATTAACCTTCCCTACCTTTTATTTATCTGGCAGTCCCCTTGGTGTTTGTGAGGAAATAAAATATCTGCCATGTCATTTCTGATGATTGGACAGATGACAACGATATGTATCAACAGCGCTGTCAAATATATTCTCAGGCCAGTATGTTATTAAGGACGTTTTCTATGTGCTCAGATTCAGTTAAATGTTCCCTGTTTAGAACCTACATAACACCATTGTACACTGCTCATTTGTGGTCTATGTACAGGTAAAGGAGTATACAGATACTGAAAGTAGCCTACAATGATGCTTTTAGATTGCTACTTAATGTGCCAAGGTGGCATAGTGCTAGTCAGTTGTTTGTGTCTAAGCACGTACCAACCTGTAAGGCAATCCTGAGACAACTGATGTATGGTTTCAATGATGCTTTTAGATTGCTACTTAATGTGCCTAGGTGGCATAGTGCTGGTCAGTTGTTTCTGTCTAAGCACGTACCAACCTGTAAGGCACTCCTGAGACAACTGATGTATGGTTTCATGTGTCGACTGGACAAGTCTGAGAACTGAATAGTAGAGGCCCTGGTCAACCCTCTAAAGAGCTGCTATCGATTACTTGGAACTTAAGACTACATTGGCACAAAAGTCTTCATACTTTTTATGCACTGTATTATCTATGTTTTATGTTTTCGTTTTACTCTCTTTTTTATAGCTCTATGTCTGTTATTTTATGTGGAACTTGGCGTCTGAAATAAAGATTTATATATATATAAATATATATATATATATCAATGTTTCAGGATTTGTATAACTTTTTACCATTGCATACAAAATCGGAAATGCAATACTAAAAAGATCAGCTTTTGTTAAGAGATCCAAGATTACAAGATCCACAAGGCCTTGGCTAGAAACCAAGGAATGAGTGGGGGCTTGGTCAGCCCACACTCTCCTGAAATGTTGCGTGTGCGTCTTGCCAAGCCCGCGCGTGTGTAAGTTAAGGCTGAGTGTGTGAGGATGTGGAGCACGCGCGGGCAGGAGGAGGGGAGACATTCATTGGAAATTTGGCTAGAAATTAGCCAAGCAAGCATGTTTCAAATATTCACCAAAAATCGACCTTTGATCTTACAGTCAACTTTTTCACAGATTTGTGTTATAAACATTCTCAAGAGTCTTCATATGAACTTGTGATTGAATCAGAGTATCAGTTTTTGACTGGCTGATGTGTAAAGCATTATTTTAGCGTTAGCGATAAGTTCAATTTGCTTTATATCAATCATTTTTGGAGATATGAAGTTGCCTTTGCACACGGTAACATGTTGTAGTGTCTTCCATCGATATACCAAGTTTCGTGTTGATATCTCAAAGATTTGCTGAGACAGGACTTCACGTCCTGTTTGGCGGCTTTTCTGATGAATTTGATTGGCTGTACCGGACAAACGGTTGTGAGGATCAAAATTCTTTTCGATAACTTTTGTGACGCTTGGTCTGAAGATCATCTCTGGTAACTTTGAAGAAGATATGACAAAAATTGTAGGAGGAGTAGGCTTTCAAAGGTTTTTGATAAAACCGGAAGTAGCGGAAAATCTATATAACCGGAAATTGACGCCATGGGGTGCGTTGAACTCGGCTTGAACCAGGGAATCCAATGGTACCTCATTTTTGAAAATGGGTCATACGGTTCAAAAGTTGCGTGTGTAAACACAAGTCCAACTTTGACCCATTGGTGGCGCTGGAGTGGTCTAATGGGAGACATGAAACTTGGTGTAGGTATAGAATCAACTGTCCTTAATGAGTGTGCCAAATTTCACAAAAAGTTGTCGAAGTGTTCTAGGGGCTGCCATTGACTTCCATGGAACAAGAATAATAATAATAATAAAACTAACAATAACAATAGGTTTCCTCCTGACGGAGGAATCCTAATAATAAAACTAACAATAACAATAGGTTTCCTCCTGACGGAGGAATCCTAATAAAACTAACAATAACAATAGGTTTCCTCCTGACGGAGGAATCCTAATAATAATAAAACTAACAATAACAATAGGTTTCCTCCTGACGGAGGAATCCTAATAATAAATATAACTGCAAGCAGTAATGGCGGATTCCTCCAAACATTGCGAACCATTGAAAAATGTAACAGTGATGTTAAGAATCCTCATTCAACCATTCACATTCATTTTTCTAACCTCGAAAGTGGACCCTTGGTCATCTGAACGAGCCCAGTTCTTCTTGGCCGCTGTAGAACGTTTGCTGGAACGTGGCATCTAAAAAATACAGAAAAAATCACAACTATAAAAAGCCACATACCACACTACTGAACAACTATTTCATAATCTTAAATAATTGTAACTTCATGCTCAACAGTTCTAGTATACAGACCTTTAAGAACATGATAAGATGGTTTGAATTCTCAAGACACCAACCTCTTTTTACTTTACACATCCAATATTTCCCTGTATTCTATTTCAACTGTGTACATTCGAATGTAAGTCTGTAGATATTAAGAAGCAGATAGATTGAAGACTATAAAAACAAATTTGTGTATATATAGATAAAATGTTACATTAGTACGAGCCCTTGACCTTTTAATAGCAATAAGGGGTATGTGTCTACATATTTGTTTAAAATTTCGCTATATAGTTTCGAGAACAAACAATGAAATAATTCCTGGAATTTCCGCTGATACTTCTTAACCACTTTCAGACCGACTTCAAACGTTCGCTTAAATGTTTTCTATTTTCCACAAAATCGAGAGTTATTTAACACTTTGTTAGCACTATCCTTGGTCACAATGTTTGAGTTAAATTATCCGGACACCTTCTAAAATGACTGTTTCTCAAACCAATTAGCACTAGGCTACGGCTAGCACTACAGCTATCTTACCAAACAAGTTACAAACGTACTGTAGAACGTAACCCGTTAATGAGCAGCGTCACAATATGTGATCGTTCGAATGTCGGTCCCACAGCGTAACATGACAATAATGTTAAAAGTTTTATAGCTTGCAAGCCTGCAATACATACTGTAAACAAAGAAATCCTTAGCTCACCTAGCCTAGCTCAAATTAGCTAATATCTTGTTAGCTAATAACACGCCTTAAAACTATATCAAATAGTCTTCCAATTATCATACATATAATAACGCTAAGATACATGTTTTGTAGGCTACTGTCGTTATATGTAATGATTACTCACGGTCAAATAGTGCAACAAGGAAAATGAAAAGGGCTGCAGTAGTAACGCTAGTTGTCTTCAGGTCTTCAGAGATGAAATAAGTCTTCTTGTTTGGGTCCTGAAGGTGGAGTGCTGAAGCTCAAAATCGTGCATTAGAACGATCCCTCGCGATAGAGGAGCAGGATTTTTCTGTGTCGCTTTAATACTTTCCTTCAACCCTTTTACAATGTGTTTGCATGTCCAGTTACTGCACATTTTTCAACGAACAAACATTTTGTTTCTTTATCGACACAGGCAAGTTTTCAGGACACCTATAGTCCGCATCCAATCAGAGCTCATATACGTGACACCTTCATAACATCCACCAATCGTGTACCCCAATATTCAACGTAGGACGTAAACATTCACATGCATTTTGGTGAGCCGGTAATACTGTCAGTGGGTGACAGACCTTCAAATGCATAAAAACAAGTCAAACAATTGTATTATTCAGGTATTCCGTAAAGAAGCATAGCAACATTACACTTGAACGAGCATATTTGTTAGGCTATATTATTAATTGGAAGTGCATTTTATGTGAATATTATTTATAATAACTAAATATATAGTTCAAGAAATGATCTGATTTAAAATAACTACTTTCTTTCCTTCACTTTTGTCTTGTAATACACAAAGATACAAGCACTTGCTGCATGCACTCGGAACCCTGTTCTGAGGATTTCCAAAGTGTTTTATGGGTCATTTAACTGCTTGGCCACCTCATTGCTGCTTGCAGCTATATTTATTATTATTACGCTTCTTCTGTCATTGGAGTCTATGGCAGCCCCTAGAACCGTATGGTAAAAAGTTGTGAAATTTGGCACACTCATTAAGCACAGTCCCTTCTTTATATTCACCAAGTTTCATGTCTCCCATTGGAGTAATCTAGCGCCACCAACTGGTCAAAGTTGGACTTGTGTTTACACACGTAACTTTTGAACCGTATGACCGATTTTCAAAAATGAGGTACCGTTGGATTCCCTGGATTGAGACGAGTTCAACGCACACCATGGCGTCAATTTCCTGTTATATAAATTTTCTGCCATTTTGAATTTTGTGAAAAAAACGGTTTTTTTGCTTCTCTTCCCTCAATTTTTGTCAAATCTTCCCCAAAATTGGCAAACATCATCATCAGACCAACCCTCACAGAAGTTATCAAAGGATATTTGATTTTCAAAACCGTTTATCCGGTACAGCCAATCAAAATCGGCAACAAAGCAACCAAACAGGAAGTTGAATTATATCTCAGCTAATCTTTGAGAAATCAACACCAAACTTGGTATGATGACTCGGAACCCTCTTCTGATGCTGTCCAATGAATTTGTTGTCATTTCATTACTGGGCGTGGCCGCAGGAAGCAGAAATGTGTTTAGGCCAATAACTGTTGATTTGTTTGCCTTTATTAAGTGATTCCTTTGTCTCATGGTATCTTGGGACGTCCCGTGTGTGACCCATCATCATTTGTGATAATAGCCGAATTAATGCGGCCGCCATTTTGAATTAATTGAAAAACGTTTTTTCTTTACTCCTCCTACACATGTTGTCCAATCTTCACCAAATTTGGCAGATATTATCTTCAGACCAAGCCTCACAAAGGCCTTTGCATGATTTTTAGATTTTCAGAACCGTTTGCCCGGTACAGACAATCAAAATGTGCCATAAAGCCAGCAAACAGGAAGTTGGGTCGTATCTCAGCAAATCTTTGATGGATTCACACCAAACTTGCTGCATGCACTCGGAACCCTGTTCTGAGGATTTCTAAAGTGTTTTATGGGTCATTTGACTGCTTGGCCACCTCATTGCTGCTTGCAGCTATATTTGGTGGCCAAGCCGCGAAGCGGCGAAGCCACATAAGTGATTCTACCTTTTCTTATTATTGGTGGCCAAGCCGCGAAGCGGCGAAGCCACATAAGTGATTCTACCTTTTCTTATTGGTGGCCAAGCCGCGAAGCGGCGAAGCCACATAAGTGATTCTACCTTTTCTTATTATTATTATTATTACACTTCTTCTGTCATTGGAGTCTATGGCAGCCCCTAGAACCGTATGGTAAAAAGTTGTGAAATTTGGCACACTCATTAAGCACAATCCCTTCTTTATATTCACCAAGTTTCATGTCTTCCATTGGAGCACTCTAGCGCCACCAACTGGTCAAAGTTGGACTTGTGTTTACATACGTAACTTTTGAACCGTATGACCGATTTTCAAAAATGAGGTACCGTTGGATTCCCTGGATCGAGACGAGTTCAACGCACACCATGGCGTCAATTTCCGGTTAAATAGATTTTCTGCCATTTTGAATTTTGTGAAAAAACGTTTTTTTGCTTCTCCTCCCTCAATTTTTGTCAAATCTTCCCCAGAATTGGCACACATCATCATCAGACCAACCCTCACAGAAGTTATGAAAGGATATTTGATTTTCAAAACCGTTTGTCCAGTACAGCCAATCAAAATTGGCAACAAAGCAACCAAACAGGAAGTTGGATCATATCTCGGCTAATCTTTAAGAAATCAACCCCAAACCTGGTGTGATGACTCGGAACCCTCTTCTGAGGCTGTCCAATGAATTTGGTGTCATGTCATTACTGGGCGTGGCCGCGGGAAGCAAAAATGTGTTTTGGCCAATAACTGTTGATTTGTTTGCCTTTATTAAGTGATTCCTTTGTTTCATGATATCTTGGGACGTCCCGTGTGTGACCCATCATCATTTGTGATAATAGCCGAATTGAAGCGGCCGCCATTTTGAATTCATTGAAAAATGTTTTTTCTCTACTCCTCCTACACATGTTGTCCAATCTTCACCAAATTTCGCAGTGATTATCTTCAGACCAAGCCTCACAAAGGCCTTCACATGATTGTTTGATTTTCACAACCGTTTTGCCCGGTACAGGCAATCAAAATGTGCAATTAAGCTATCAAACAGGAAGTTGGGTCGTATCTCAGCAAATCTTTGATGGATTCACACCAAACTTGCTGCATGCACTCGGAACCCTGTTCTGAGGATTTCTAAAGTGTTTTATGGGTCATTTGACTGCTTGGCCACCACATCGCTGCTTGCAGCTATATTTGGTGGCCAAGCCGCGAAGCGGCGAAGCCACATAAGTGATTCTACCTTTTCTTATTGGTGGCCAAGCCGCGAAGCGGCGAAGCCACATAAGTGATTCTACCTTTTCTTATTATTATTATTATTACACTTCTTCTGTCATTGGAGTCTATGGCAGCCCCTAGAACCGTATGGTAAAAAGTTGTGAAATTTGGCACACTCATTAAGCACAGTCCCTTCTTTATATTCACCAAGTTTCATGTCTCCCATTGGAGTACTCTAGCGCCACCAACTGGTCAAAGTTGGACTTTTGTTTACACACGTAACTTTTGAACCGTATGACCGATTTTCAAAAATGAGGTACCGTTGGATTCCCTGGATCGAGACGAGTTCAACGCACACCATGGCGTCAATTTCCGGTTATACAAATTTTCTGCCATTTTGAATTTTGTGAAAAAACGTATTTTTGCTTCTCTTCCCTCAATTTTTGTCAAATCCTCCCCAAAATTGGCAAACATCATCATCAGACCAACCCTCACAGAAGTTATCAAAGGATATTTGATTTTCAAAACCGTTTGTCCGGTACAGCCAATCAAAATCGGCAACAAAGCAACCAAACAGGAAGTTGAATTATATCTCAGCTAATCTTTGAGAAATCAACACCAAACTTGGTATGATGACTCGGAACCCTCTTCTGATGCTGTCCAATGAATTTGGTGTCATTTCATTACTGGGCGTGGCCGCAGGAAGCAGAAATGTGTTTAGGCCAATAACTGTTGATTTGTTTGCCTTTATTAAGTGATTCCTTTGTCTCATGGTATCTTGGGACGTCCCGTGTGTGACCCATCATCATTTGTGATAATAGCCGAATTAATGCGGCCGCCATTTTGAATTAATTGAAAAACTTTTTTTCTTTACTCCTCCTACAAATGTTGTCCAATCTTCACCAAATTTGGCAGATATTATCTTCAGACCAAGCCTCACAAAGGCCTTCACATGATTTTTAGATTTTCAGAACCGTTTGCCCGGTACAGACAATCAAAATGTGCCATAAAGCCATCAAACAGGAAGTTGGGTCGTATCTCAGCAAATCTTTGATGGATTCACACCAAACTTGCTGCATGCACTCGGAACCCTGTTCTGAGGATTTCTAAAGTGTTTTATGGGTCATTTGACTGCTTGGCCACCTCATTGCTGCTTGCAGCTATATTTATTATTACACTTCTTCTGTCATTGGAGTCTATGGCAGCCCCTAAAACCGTATGGTAAAAAGTTGTGAAATTTGGCACACTCATTAAGCACAGTCCCTTCTTTATATTCACCAAGTTTCATGTCTCCCATTGGAGTACTCTAGCGCCACCAACTGGTCAAAGTTGGACTTGTGTTTACACACGTAACTTTTGAACCGTATAACCGATATTCAAAAATGATGTACCGTTGGATTCACTGGATCGAGACGAGTTCAACGCACACCATGGCGTCAATTTCCGGTTATATAGATTTTCTGCCATTTTGAATTTTGTGAAAAAACGTTTTTTTGCTTCTCCTCCCTCAATTTTTGTCAAATCTTCCCCAGAATTGGCACACATCATCATCAGACCAACCCTCACAGAAGTTATCAAAGGATATTTGATTTTCAAAACCGTTTGTCCGGTACAGCCAATCAAAATTGGCAACAAAGCAACCAAACAGGAAGTTGGATCATATCTCAGCAAATCTTTAAGAAATCAACCCCAAACCTGGTGTGATGACTCGGAACCCTCTTCTGAGGCTGTCCAATGATTTTGGTGTCATGTCATTACTGGGCGTGGCCGCAGGAAGCAAAAATGTGTTTTGGCCAATAACTGTTGATTTGTTTGCCTTTATTAAGTGATTCCTTTGTTTCATGATATCTTGGGACGTCCCGTGTGTGACCCATCATCATTTGTGATAATAGCCTAATTGATGCGGCCGCCATTTTGAATTCATTGAAAAACTTTTTTCTCTACTCCTCCTACACATGTTGTCCAATCTTCACCAAATTTCGCAGAGATTATCTTCAGACCAAGCCTCACAAAGGCCATCAAATGATTGTTTGATTTTCACAACCGTTTGCCCGGTACAGGCAATCAAAATGTGCAATTAAGCCATCAAACAGGAAGTTGGGTCGTATCTCAGCAAATCTTTGATGGATTCACACCAAACTTGCTGCATGCACTCGGAACCCTGTTCTGAGGATTTCTAAAGTGTTTTATGGGTCATTTGACTGCTTGGCCACCTCATTGCTGCTTGCAGCTATATTTATTATTATTATTACGCTTCTTCTGTCATTGGAGTCTATGGCAGCCCCTAGAACCGTATGGTAAAAAGTTGTGAAATTTGGCACACTCATTAAGCACAGTCCCTTCTTTATATTCACCAAGTTTCATGTCTCCCATTGGAGCACTCTAGCGCCACCAACTGGTCAAAGTTGGACTTGTGTTTACACACGTAACTTTTGAACCGTATGACCGATTTTCAAAAATGAGGTACCTTTGGATTCCGTGGATTGAGACGAGTTCAACGCACACCATGGCGTCAATTTCCGGTTATATAGATTTTCTGCCATTTTGAATTTTGTGAAAAAACGTTTTTTTGCTTCTCCTCCCTCAATTTTTGTCAAATCTTCCCCAGAATTGGCACACATCATCATCAGACCAACCCTCACAGAAGTTATCAAAGGATATTTGATTTTCAAAACCGTTTGTCCGGTACAGCCAATCAAAATTGGCAACAAAGCAACCAAACAGGAAGTTGGATCATATCTCAGCAAATCTTTAAGAAATCAACCCCAAACCTGGTGTGATGACTCGGAACCCTCTTCTGAGGCTGTCCAATGATTTTGGTGTCATGTCATTACTGGGCGTGGCCGCAGGAAGCAAAAATGTGTTTTGGCCAATAACTGTTGATTTGTTTGCCTTTATTAAGTGATTCCTTTGTTTCATGATATCTTGGGACGTCCCGTGTGTGACCCATCATCATTTGTGATAATAGCCTAATTGATGCGGCCGCCATTTTGAATTCATTGAAAAACTTTTTTCTCTACTCCTCCTACACGTGTTGTCCAATCTTCACCAAATTTCGCAGAGATTATCTTCAGACCAAGCCTCACAAAGGCCATCAAATGATTGTTTGATTTTCACAACCGTTTGCCCGGTACAGGCAATCAAAATGTGCAATTAAGCCATCAAACAGGAAGTTGGGTCGTATCTCAGCAAATCTTTGATGGATTCACACCAAACTTGCTGCATGCACTCGGAACCCTGTTCTGAGGATTTCTAAAGTGTTTTATGGGTCATTTGACTGCTTGGCCACCACATTGCTGCTTGCAGCTATATTTATTATTATTATTCTTAAGACTGGGTGTCTAAGGCAGCCCCTAGAAGCGCTTGGTCGAAAGTTGTGAAATTTGGTACACTCATTAGGGACAGTCCCCTGGTTCAAGTCACAAAGTTTCATGTCCCATACTTTGGCACTCTAGCGCCACCAACGGGTCAAAGTTGGAGTAGTGTTTACACACGCAACTTTTGAACCGTATGTCCCATTTTCAAAAGTGAGGTACCATTGGACTCCCTGGATCAAGCCGAGTGCAATGCACACCATGGCGTCAATTTCTGGTTATATAGATTTTCCGCTATTTCCGGTTTTATCAAAAACCTTTAAAAGCCTACTCCTCCTACAAATTTTGTCAAATGTTCTTCACAATTACCAGATATGATCTTCAGACCAAGCCTCACAAAAGTTATCGAAGGATATTTGATTTTCAAAACCGTTTGTCCGGTACAGCCAATCAAATTCTGCAGAAAAGCCGCCAAACAGGAAGTGAAGCCATATCTCAGCAGTTCTTTGAAGCAGTGACACCAAAGTTGGTACGCCTACTCGGAACCTTATTCTAAGGATGTACTCCAAAAATGGTGTCATGTGACTAAAAGGGGGCGTGGCCGGAAGCATAAACGTGTTTTGGCTAATAACCGTTGAAGTGTTTAACTTAAGGCGTGACACGGCAGGCAAAAATAGGAGTTTTTCGTATACTGGTCAATTTTGATTTTCTTAGCTATTTTGCTTCCTCAACATGTCTATTTTCAAACTAGTAGAAAGAAAACGTTCAAAATATATTTTAAAGTGTTTATTCTACTGCACTTTGTCTTGTTGTGCCTGTGGATTTCACCAAAATTCAGCAAAAGTTAGCATTCTAACGTAACATATAGTACCGCGACCGTTTGCTTCACCATGACAGTCGTGGTATCGTTGTAAAGCTCTCTTTCTCCTGCACAATGTTATCCGATCCAAACATGGTCATTTCCTTTGTATCAGCAACCAATCGTGAAAGTACAAACGGGGGGTTAGACCAAATCAAGAAATCCCATTGGCTGGAGTCGATTTATGATAACTTGATTCGTTCAAATGCATCACGTGATGTGCGCTGACGCTTCCTGGTTTAGCTGTCAGTGGGACCTTTTAAATCTCAAAATGCCGAAAGAAGCGCGAACAAAAACTACCAAGAAAAGAAGACAACAATTGTCACTTGCCAGACAAAAGGCTAAACAGTCTAATGAAGAAGACTATCAAGTTCCTTCACAAAGCGCATCCATGCGAAAATTATCGATAGGAAAAGAGTTAGATAGCGGTGAACAACGCGCCTCACAGCAGTGGCTGATAGTTCATGTGGCGCGTTTGAATGAACTGGTCAATGGATTAATTTGTCCTAATTGTGCAGGGACAGGGCTTAAAATTAATATTGATCCGCAAAATCAAGGCTTTTGTAGCAGTTTACTTCTGGAGTGCAGTCTGTGCGAAAGAGATGGGTACCGCAAAAGTATTTACACATCAACGCGTCTTCAAGACGGAACGAGAAACGACGTTGCCTTTGACGTGAATGTGCGAATGGTGCTCTTAGCGCACGAGTTAGGGTTGGGGTATGCTGCGCTCAAGAAAATAAGCAAAGTGTTAGGGATACCTGCTCTTCATTTGAAAACTTATCAGAAACACGACAAGAGAGTGACAGGTAGGCTATGGAAACAGGGCTGAGACTTAAAGTGGTAGGGGAAAAGGAATGCATCTCTCTCACTGGTGGAAAACAATGTGGCACTTTGGACAAAGTCAATTACTAATGAAAGGAGGCATTGTTGTATCCCCCACCAACCACACAGCTCCACTGTAGCCTTCATCAATTTGTTTTACGGATGAATAAAGTATATAATTCATGTGTTATTTAGTAAGTTTTACAGTAAACCCCACAGCCTTTTCCTTTTAATATCAGAGTGGACAATATTTAGATAATGTAGCTCACCAATACACATAATTTGTTTTACTTTAGTGGCAAAAACATAACTTTAACAATAACACTTGTCCAAATGAACAGTAAGTAATACACTAAACATTTGATTTTAGTGGCAGAAATTGAGAGAGGGCTGGAGTCACTGCACAGGACCAGGGAGCAGATCAGACAGGCTTATGCAGATGTTGACCCAGAAGTGGCAGAGTTGCTGAGGGAGGATGAAGATGCAGTCATTAACATCAGCGTGTCTTTTGATGGAACCTGGCAAAAAAGAGGCTTCACCTCTCATTATGGCATTGGTGTTTGCATTGACCTCCTTTCGGGGCTAGTAATAGATTATGAGGTCCTATCCTCATACTGCCATGCTTGTACCCTAAAAGAAAATGCCAAGCAAGAAAAAAAAATTACAGAGCAGGAGTTTGACAGTTGGAAGAACACTCACAATGACTGTGCTAAGAACTTCACAGGGTCAAGTAAGGCAATGGAGCAGGAGTCCGCTAAGAGGATGTGGGCGAGGTCGGTGAATCGCCACCAGGTGCGGTACACAGAGATGCTGTCAGATGGGGATAGTGCAGCATTTAGGGAGGTGGTTGCACTGAACCCATACCCTGGGCATGACATTGTTAAATTAGAATGTATCAATCATGCTCACAAGCGAATGGGGACAGCTCTAAGAAAGCTGAGTGCACAGGGAAAGTTAGGAGGAAAGGGTTTGGGAAAGCTAACTGCAAAAAAATGCAAAAGTTTGCAAAATTATTACAGGGGGGCAATTATAAATAACCAGGGTTCAGTAGACGGGATGAAGGCAGCAATATGGGCAAGTCTCCTCCACTGTATGTCCACAGATAATAACCCCTTGCACACCAGGTGCAATCCCTCCTGGTGTTGGTACAGGAAGGCAGAGGAGAACGGGGAATCACCTGGTAGCCACAAGCAGCATGCTGGGAACTATTTAACCCGTGAGGTGGGAAAGCAGCTTATACCAGTCTACCACCGGATGTCAAGTGACAGCCTGCTGCAGCGAATGCAGCATGGAGGCACTCAAAATGCAAACGAGTGCCTCAACTCTGTTATATGGGCACGGTGTCCAAAAACGGTTTTTGTGGGTAAAAGCAGGGTTGAGGCAGCAGCCAGTATGGCCATCTCCACTTTTAATGAAGGTGCCTCTGCCATGCTAAATGTAATGGAGAGGTTGTGGCTTCAGAGCACAGTTGTGACAGTTAACGCCATGAGGGAAACTGATCGGTTCAGAATATCCAAAGCTGAGGCTTACACCACCAGCATGAAGCACAGGCGCAAGTGTCTGAGCACTGCAAAAAAAGTGAAAAGGCATCAGCAAAAAAGGGATGAGGGTCCAACATATGAAGCTGGCATGGAAAGCTAGGCTGCAGACATAAATGCTAACAAATAAATATAAATGCGACAACCACCAAACCAGTGTGGCAGTTCTGGTCGCAGTGTGTGTCTGTGCGGGTGCGTGTGTTTGACTATAGTTCTGTTCAGTTAAAGGCCAATGCTGGTTCAATTTTTAGTTTTAATGTGTTTGGGATGTTGTCTGTTGTGGTTGCTAAGGTTTTGATGAGATATTTTGTCTGTAAATAGTGCTTTGAAATACATTTGTATAAAAATTTACAACACATATCTTTTAAAGGCCGTTTTCTCAAAATGAGTTTTTTCTCATGCTCTGAGCGTGAAATCTCCATTTCTGTAGTACTTACATAGATCAAACTTTCTATTTAAATTCCTATTTACTTTGTCTAGGAGTTTACAGAAGGGTTTGTTTATAAATATTTCATAGCCTGATTTATCGGCCATTTTATTTGAAAAAAGTGGCGAAAATCGAGTTTTTATGAGTGTTGAGAGTATTTTCTGATTTCTGAAGTGATAAAAAGAGATATCAAAAATGTCCTCTGTAAAAAACTTTGTATTAAAAGTATCAACAAAAGGACACTAAAAGTGTTTACCTAGCTTTAACCAATGTTCAGATTTCAGTTCTGGAAATGTGCGCATATTTAAGTATATATGCCTCATTTGCATATAATTTGCATATCTACATTAAATATTCAGAAAACTTGTAATGCAAAAAAAACATTGTCTTAATATAAGTAATCAACTTGGGAAGTTTAATGGGGATATCTATTAGTAAAAAAAATACCCTATTAACCTGTGGTGTCTGGCCTTAATAAAGTAATTTCTTTGTCTGTTGATGTCTTGTGAAATATCAAGCCTGGCCATTGATAACTTTTCATAATAACCAAATTGATGCGGCCGCCATTTTGGATTTCATGGAAAAGTGTAAAAACCTTTTACACGCCCCAAATGTTGTCCAATGTTTACAAAATTTGGCACAGATGATCTTCAGACCAAGCTTCACAAAGGTGTCGGGATGGATTTTACATTTTCAAAACCGTTTGTTCGGTAGAGACGATCAAAGGCGGCGGCGAAGCCGCAAAAGACACGTGAGAGCGTAACTCAGCAACCATTTGTGCGATTGTCACCAAACTTGGGTTCCATTGTTCCCACGAGGAGCAGAGGAGGCCTGCGGTGTTATACCAGAAAAAAACACTGTAAACAATCACTACTTTGGAACGCAAACAGATATTTCAACCAAACTTGGCGTGTTGCATGAGTGCAACAGGTTGTTGTGACTTAATTGTTGCGCAAGTGCTATGGAGGCCTTGTCCTGCTCTGGACTGCTTGGCCCCTCCATTGCTGCTTGCAGCTATATTTATTATTATTATTATTATTCTTAAGACTGGGTGTCTATGGCAGCCCCTAGAAGCGCTTGGTCGAAAGTTGTGAAATTTGGTACACTCATTAGGGACAGTCCCCTGGTCCAAGTCACAAAGTTTCATGTCCCATACTTTGGCACTCTAGCGCCACCAACGGGTCAAAGTTGGAGTTGTGTTTACACACGCAACTTTTGAACCGTATGTCCCATTTTCAAAAGTGAGGTACCATTGGACTCCCTGGATCAAGCCGAGTGCAATGCCCACCATGGCGTCAATTTCCGGTTATATAGATTTTCCGCTATTTCCGGTTTTATCAAAAACCTTTAAAAGCCTACTCCTCCTACAAATTTTGTCAAATGTTCTTCACAATTACCAGATATGATCTTCAGACCAAGCCTCACAAAAGTTATCGAAGGATATTTGATTTTCAAAACCGTTTGTCCGGTACAGCCAATCAAATTCTGCAGAAAAGCCGCCAAACAGGAAGTGAAGCCATATCTCAGCAGTTCTTTGAAGCAGTGACACCAAAGTTGGTACGCCTACTCGGAACCTTATTCTAAGGATGTCCTCCAAAAATGGTGTCATGTGACTAAAAGGGGGCGTGACCGGAAGCATAAACGTGTTTTGGCTAATAACCGTTGAAGTGTTTAACTTAATAAAGTAATTTCTTTGTCTGTTGATGTCTTGTGAGATATCAAGCCTGGCCATTGATAACTTTTCATAATAACCGAATTGATGCAGCCGCCATTTTGGATTTCATGGAAAAGTGTAAAAACCTTTTACACGCCCCAAATGTTGTCCAATGTTTACTAAATTTGGCACAGATGATCTTCAGACCAAGCTTCACAAAGGTGTCGGGATGGATTTTACATTTTCAAAACCGTTTGTTCGGTAGAGACGATCAAAGGCGGCGGCGAAGCCGCAAAAGACACGTGAGAGCGTAACTCAGCAACTATTTGTGCGATTGTCACCAAACTTGGGTTCCATTGTTCCCACGAGGAGCAGAGGAGGCCTGCGGTGTTATACCAGAAAAAAACACTGTAAACAATCACTACTTTGGAACGCAAACAGATATTTCAACCAAACTTGGCGTGTTGCATGAGTGCAACAGGTTGTTGTGACTTAATTGTTGCGCAAGTGCTATGGAGGCCTTGTCCTGCTCTGGACTGCTTGGCCCCTCCATTGCTGCTTGCAGCTATATTTATTATTATTATTATGTTTTACCCATGGGAGTCAATGGCAGCCCCTAGAGCACAACAGTAAAAAGTTGTGAAATTTGGCATGTTGAAACTGCAGACCATTAGTAACTACCATACCAAACATGGGCCATGTGAGACAATAGGTGGCGCTACAGGCCACGCCCCAATATGTCAATTTTCAAAGTGATGCCATTTGCAGGCCATAAGTCCCAAAACTCTGAAATTCATTACATATGCCTTATTTCTGATGAGGAACAAAAAAGCCTCAAGAACCTATAACGGCCGCCATATTGGATTTTTCTGTACAATGAAGATTAAGGAAACACGTTTTTTCGCTACTCCTCCTACATTTTTGGTCAAATCTTTTTCACAATTGCCAGACAGGATCTCCAGACTGAGCCTCACAAAAGTCATCACTGGAATTTTTATTTTCGAAATCGTTTGTCCGGTACAGCCAATCAAAATCATCAACAAAGGATCAAAACAGGAAGTTGGGTCAAATCTCAAAAAATCTTTGAGGTATCAACACCAAACTTGGTATATTGGTGGAAGACACTACAACATGTTCCCATGTGAAAAATTGACTTAATATCTTAAAAAATGACTGATATAAAGCAAATCAAAATTATCGCTAATGCTAAAATAATGCTTTACACATCCACCGGTCTAAAGCGGATACTCTGATACTATCACTAGTTCATATGAAGACTCTTGAGAATGTTTAGTATTCAAATCTGAAAAAAAGTTGAATGTAAGATGAAAAGTCGATTTTTGGTGAAAATTTGAAACATGCATGCTTGGCTAATTTCAGAGTTTTTGGGGCTAAATCCTCTCTCCCCTCCTCCTGCCCGCGCGTGCTCCAAATCCTCACACACTCAGCCTTCCCTTGACACACGCGCGGCAAAGACGCACACGCAACATTTCAGGAGAGTGTGGGCTGACCAAGCCCCCACTCATTCCTTGGTCTTTAGCAAAGGCCCATGTGGATCTTGATGGTTTGGCATTTCCGATTTTGTATGCAATGGTAAAAAGGTCTCAAATCCTGAAACATTGATAGTAAAGGCCGAGAAACACTTTAACAAAAGCCCATGTGGATCTTCTTGGTATTGCATTTTCGATTTTGTATGCAATGGTAAAAAGTTATATAAATCCTGAAACATTGATAGTATAGACCAAGAGTAACTACCACACCACAAATGGCCCAACATTACCCATAGGTGGCGCTACAGGCCACGCCCTAAAGCACAAAGATACAAGGCTTTCTGGAATGGATAGGCTCACCAAGCCCCCTCCCTTCACTTCTTGGCTTGAAATAAAGGCCCATGTGGATCTTGATGGTATTGCATTTCCGATTTTGTATGCAATGGTAAAAAGTTATATAAATCCTGAAACATTGATAGTATAGACCAAGAGTAACTACCACACCACAAATGGCCCAACATTACCCATAGGTGGCGCTACAGGCCACGCCCTAAAGCACAAAGAAACAAGGCTTTCTGGAATGGATAGGCTCACCCAGCCCCCTCCCTTCACTTCTTGGCTTGAAATAAAGGCCCATGTGGATCTTGATGGTATTGCATTTCCGATTTTGTATGCAATGGTAAAAGGTTATATAAATCCTGAAACATTGATAGTATAGACCAAGAGTAACTACCACACCACAAATGGCCCAACATTACCCATAGGTGGCGCTACAGGCCACGCCCTAAAGCACAAAGATACAAGGCTTTCTGGAATTATAGGCTCACCAAGCCCCCTCCCTTCACTTCTTGGCTTGAAATAAAGGCCCATGTGGATCTTGATGGTATTGCATTTCCGATTTTGTATGCAATGGTAAAAAGGTCTTAAAATCCTGAAACATAGATAGTATAGGCCAAGAAACACTTTAACAAAAGCCCATGTGGATCTTGTTGGTATAGCATTTCCGATTTTGTATGCAATAATAAAAAGTATAGTATAGGCCATGAGTAACTACCACACCACAAATGACCCACCATTATCCATAGGGGACGCTATGGCCACCCCCCAATTGTCCATTTTCAAAGTGCTGCCACTTGCATCCCATTTGTCCCAAAATTCTGAAATTCATTACATATGCCTTATTTCTCATGAGGAACAAAAAAGCCTCTAGAACCTATAACGGCACCCACACAAATCTGAAAAATAGTTCAATGTAAGATGAAAAGTAAATTCATTGTGAATATTTAAAATATGTATGCTTGGCTAATTTCTAATGCTTTTTTCCCAAATCCTATCTGTAATTTGTTTAAACAAACGTAGCCTTTTAAACCTCTAGGTTTAATTCTCTCTTTTATACATTTAAAGTTGGATTTGACATTTAACAGACATTTAGTCATTTAGCAAGTTGTTTGACTCAAAAACCATAACAGTACATGGCCCCAACAGTACCAAGCTCCCACCTTCACTCCTTAATCTAGTAGCCATTTTAGACTAGTAGGCATTGTGTGGTTAGTTTGGCCACAGCTAATCTTACTGTTAAAATAAACAGAAGGTCTTCTTCTTCAGAATTATACAGTTGAATCAATCAAACACAGCTTGGTCATGTTATCACCTTCTTTGGCACATCTAAACTAAGGACTAGACTTTTAAGAAAGCATGACCAAAGCAATCTGGTGAGGGCGGGTTCCTACATAAACAGTTACTGACAAAGAATTTCAGACAATAACTTAAACATAGTCTTGCATTAAGAGTAGAGTCAACAAATTGAATAACTGTGCTAATGGTTGTTGAAACTCATTGCTCTGAGTTGGTGCATGTCAATTTAGGCAGAAGTCCATGTCTGGTGATATTTGACATCCTCAAACAGCATGAGTCTGCCACTGGGCCTATTGAAAAGGCTCTTGTTTTGATTTGCAATGCAACTATGGGGTGCCAAGCTGGGCCCAGTTGTACTGTTAGAAAGGCCAGTTACATTAAACATTATTGTTGTCATATAGTTTTCTTCCCAGCATTGCAGGCACTAATAAAAGCAGTGGTGTCCAGAAATGTTTCGTAGGAGTGGCGAAAAAGAGAAGCAGAACAGTAGAACACCATCCCACTACCATTATCTCTTATTCACTCTCATCTTTGTTGTATATCTGTTACTGGTATAGTATGGGACTACATGAATGTTTCAAAGTCAAAGTGTAGTAGCGTAGAATAGAGGAACTGGGTGTACAAGCTTCTGCTTGCGGAATGAATGCTCCGTGACATGTTTTATAAAACTTGAGAAGTCTCCCTTTATTCGTGGTGTGTGTCCAGTATATAACGTCTTGCCCTGCTCCCCGGCCCTTTGTAGTAGCCTCATCTCCATGCCCATAACATTACGCCATTAACTAGATCCAGTTACATGACACTGGGAAATGGGTGCTTGTTTGGAAAATCTCCAAAAACAGCAGAAAACAAGGCAAATATTAATCCACCAGTCATTTTTACATTTCAAATATGGAGGCATCTATTGGAACTAGTGGTAACTCCTTTGTTGTACACCCAACAAATATTGGGCTACTTTACATATAATACATACATAACTATACTTATAGGCCTTAATGTAGTTGTCGTCTTACCATTACATACTCGTCCTTTACTAAAGTGTATCTTCCCTTTCATAAAATTATTGTTGTAATCAAAGCTTTTAAAGAATGGATGTCTGCATGATGGGCCTAACCAGAGCACAGGTGGCCTGACAGAACACGCTTCAAAGTTGTCACTTTCAAAAGGGTGGCATTTTAACCCTGTTTGTCCAAAATGTCTAAAAGTTGGTACGCATGCCTTATATTGCTCATGGGGAACAAAAGAGTGTCAAGAACCCATAATGTCGGCAGCATGGATATTTCTCTAGAGTGACAATTTGTGAAGAATATCAGAAAATGACTTAAAATCAGCCATTGATCCAGTTGTCTTGAAATGTTGTGTACATGTATGAAATACATGTCTCTGTCATGTCAATTTGGTAATGGTTTGAAATGTTATGGAGGAACCCGCCATTGCTGCCTGCAGCTATGTTTATTATTATTACACTTATTCTGTCATTGGAGTCTATGGCAGCCCCTAGAACCGTATGGTAAAAAGTTGTGAAATTTGGCACACTCATTAAGCACAGTCCCCACTTTATATTCACCAAGTTTCATGTCTCCCATTGGAGCACTCTAGCGCCACAAACTGGTCAAAGTTGGACTTGTGTTTACACACGTAACTTTTGAACCGTATGACCGATTTTCAAAAATGAGGTACCGTTGGATCTTCCAACGGTACCTCTTCCCCAGAATCTTCCCCAGAATTGGCACACATCATCATCAGACCAACCCTCACAGAAGTTATCAAAGGATATTTGATTTTCAAAACCGTTTGTCCGGTACAGCCAATCAAAATTGGCAACAAAGCAACCAAACAGGAAGTTGGATCATATCTCAGCTAATCTTTAAGAAATCAACCCCAAACCTGGTGTGATGACTCGGAACCCTCTTCTGAGGCTGTCCAATTAATTTGGTGTCATGTCATTACTGGGCGTGGCCGCAGGAAGCAAAAATGTGTTTTGGCCAATAACTGTTGATTTGTTTGCCTTTATTAAGTGATTCCTTTGTTTCATGATATCTTGGGACGTCCCGTGTGTGTCCCATCATCATTTGTGATAATAGCCAAATTGATGCGGCCGCCATTTTGAATTCTTTGAAAAATGTTTTTTCTCTACTCCTCCTACACATGTTGTCCAATCTTCACCAAATTTCGCAGAGATTATCTTCAGACCAAGCCTCACAAAGGCCATCACATGATTGTTTGATTTTCACAACCGTTTGCCCGGTACAGGCAATCAAAATGTGCAAATAAGCCATCAAACAGGAAGTTGGGTCGTATCTCAGCAAATCTTTGATGGATTCACACCAAACTTGCTGCATGCACTCAAAACCCTGTTCTGAGGATTTCTTGTGTTTTATGGGTCATTTGACTGCTTGGCCACCTCATTGCTGCTTGCAGCTATATTTGGTGGCCAAGCCGCGAAGCGGCGAAGCCACATAAGTGATTCTACCTTTTCTTATTAGGATTCCTCCGTCAGGAGGAAACCTATTGTTATTGTTAGTTTTATTATTAGGATTCCTCCGTCAGGAGGAAACCTATTGTTATTGTTAGTTTTATTATTATTATTATTCTTGTTCCATGGAAGTCAATGGCAGCCCCTAGAACACTTCGACAACTTTTTGTGAAATTTGGCACACTCATTAAGGACAGTTGATTCTATACCTACACCAAGTTTCATGTCTCCCATTAGACCACTCCAGCGCCACCAATGGGTCAAAGTTGGACTTGTGTTTACACACGCAACTTTTGAACCGTATGACCCATTTTCAAAAATGAGGTACCATTGGATTCCCTGGTTCAAGCCGAGTTCAACGCACCCCATGGCGTCAATTTCCGGTTATATAGATTTTCCGCTACTTCCGGTTTTATCAAAAACCTTTGAAAGCCTACTCCTCCTACAATTTTTGTCATATCTTCTTCAAAGTTACCAGAGATGATCTTCAGACCAAGCGTCACAAAAGTTATCGAAAAGAATTTTGATCCTCACAACCGTTTGTCCGGTACAGCCAATCAAATTCATCAGAAAAGCCGCCAAACAGGATGTGAAGTCCTGTCTCAGCAAATCTTTGAGATATCAACACGAAACTTGGTATATCGATGGAAGACACTACAACATGTTACCGTGTGCAAAGGCAACTTCATATCTCCAAAAATGATTGATATAAAGCAAATTGAACTTATCGCTAACGCTAAAATAATGCTTTACACATCAGCCAGTCAAAAACTGATACTCTGATTCAATCACAAGTTCATATGAAGACTCTTGAGAATGTTTATAACACAAATCTGTGAAAAAGTTGACTGTAAGATCAAAGGTCGATTTTTGGTGAATATTTGAAACATGCTTGCTTGGCTAATTTCTAGCCAAATTTCCAATGAATGTCTCCCCTCCTCCTGCCCGCGCGTGCTCCACATCCTCACACACTCAGCCTTAACTTACACACGCGCGGGCTTGGCAAGACGCACACGCAACATTTCAGGAGAGTGTGGGCTGACCAAGCCCCCACTCATTCCTTGGTTTCTAGCCAAGGCCTTGTGGATCTTGTAATCTTGGATCTCTTAACAAAAGCTGATCTTTTTAGTATTGCATTTCCGATTTTGTATGCAATGGTAAAAAGTTATACAAATCCTGAAACATTGATATATATATATATATGTATTTATATATATATAAATCTTTATTTCAGACGCCAAGTTCCACATAAAATAACAGACATAGAGCTATAAAAAAGAGAGTAAAACGAAAACATAAAACATAGATAATACAGTGCATAAAAAGTATGAAGACTTTTGTGCCAATGTAGTCTTAAGTTCCAAGTAATCGATAGCAGCTCTTTAGAGGGTTGACCAGGGCCTCTACTATTCAGTTCTCAGACTTGTCCAGTCGACACATGAAACCATACATCAGTTGTCTCAGGAGTGCCTTACAGGTTGGTACGTGCTTAGACAGAAACAACTGACCAGCACTATGCCACCTAGGCACATTAAGTAGCAATCTAAAAGCATCATTGAAACCATACATCAGTTGTCTCAGGATTGCCTTACAGGTTGGTACGTGCTTAGACACAAACAACTGACTAGCACTATGCCACCTTGGCACATTAAGTAGCAATCTAAAAGCATCATTGTAGGCTACTTTCAGTATCTGTATACTCCTTTACCTGTACATAGACCACAAATGAGCAGTGTACAATGGTGTTATGTAGGTTCTAAACAGGGAACATTTAACTGAATCTGAGCACATAGAAAACGTCCTTAATAACATACTGGCCTGAGAATATATTTGACAGCGCTGTTGATACATATCGTTGTCATCTGTCCAATCATCAGAAATGACATGGCAGATATTTTATTTCCTCACAAACACCAAGGGGACTGCCAGATAAATAAAAGGTAGGGAAGGTTAATTTCCTGTCCTGATTACTTCTGACTATCATTATGTGGCTTTTCTTTGCATTATATTTTATATCATGATCTAAGCCATACTGAGAGCACACCCATAGCATCTGTTGCAACAGGCTGAGTGGAACCAGATAATCTGCGTACATCAGATGATTGACAATAGATTCACCAACAAGACAGCCTGTATTTGTCTTATTCAGCTGGCTTGATAAGTCGTCCATATCCATATTAAACAAAAAGGGAAATCAAATTCCTCCTTGTCGAACTCCGTTACCAACATGGAAAGCAGCTGATACAACATTGTCCCATTTAACATGAAAAGTTTGATTTGCATACCAGAACACCAAAATCCTCACAAGAGGTTTAGGGAAACCTCTCGCTATTAGCTTCATAAACAGTTTTTCATGACAAATTCGATCGAAAGCTTTGTAAGCATCAATAAAGCATAAAAATACAGATGAATTAAGACTTGTGTACCTGAGACAATCTCCTTCAGAGCATAGATACAGAGATCAGTACCATGTTTTCTTTTAAAACCAAACTGATTTTCTGCAGTCAGAATATACATTTCCAATTTCAATCAAATAATTCTCTCAAACACTTTAGACAAGATACTGGCCAATGCAATGGGTCGATAGTTGTGTAGCCCGGGTGGTAAACATTTCTGTTGAAACAATCCTATTACATAAATATAAAAGTTTGAATACATAATACTTAAGTTCATAGTTTAATAAATAGACTTTAAGGTTTGAGAGTATGATTTTGATTTGATGAGAAATGCATATTGTTCATGTTTTACTGAATACAGCATTTGGAAATGTATATCTGTTGTTTAAAAAACGCATGTTAAAATGTACCGGTTACAAATATGAAGAGAGTAAGATGAATGTTTTGTGAATCTATGTTGTTGCTTTAATTTTGATTATGATGTTAAGCCAATCCGGTTTGAGGTCAAAGGGCAGGGTAACACGGGAAGTTGGGGTAGATGAGGTTGGAGTAGAAAAAGACAGAGCGAGCGGAGGAGTTGGAGGGAGAAGAAAATTGTAGCGTACGGTAAAATACCAAGAGTGAAGATTTTATATTATCATTAGTGGTGTTATGTTTATATTGTTGGGTGAATATCTCAACCAACAACAATAACCCAGAAAGAGGAGTTTGGCTGTTGGCGGTTTTGGATAAAGCACGGGCTTTGCCGCCAGACTAGCGACAGCGAGTGCCAGGTTGGAGCCGGTGGAGGTCGGGATTGTCGTCGTCCTCAGTCTTCTTCCTGAGTTGGTTCGTCTCGTAAATCCACGAGAGTATTTGGTCGGTCTCTCCTTCACCTGCTGCCGCCCTTCTGCCGCAGTGCGTGTGCTACCGCACTGCTGATCCGAGGTACCAGCTCCTTGTTATTTTGTGCCATCCTGGCGAAACAGCCATTTTGTTTACGGC
This sequence comes from Hypomesus transpacificus, assembly GCF_021917145.1. Lineage (NCBI taxonomy): Eukaryota > Metazoa > Chordata > Actinopteri > Osmeriformes > Osmeridae > Hypomesus > Hypomesus transpacificus. The sequence goes on from NW_025814041.1 coordinate 895,670, forward strand.
TACAACGCACACGAGCTACACTCAGGCCTGCACCGTAGAACTGTACTGAATTAAGGTATTCGTGTAGTTAGCATTGCCGGCTAGTTTGTATTGTGTGTCCATGTGCATTACGATGTCATGTAAATGTTGAACCAATAACTGAAGAACTGATTTTTTGTCTGAAGTAAATCTTTCCTGTTTTTGTTTAACAGTTGGTTGTATTGTTTTTTTCATATGTTAAATTGGTTTAAGTTAGTAACAATTACTAACGAACTCAGGTTAGCCACCTCTCATTACAAATCCACCAAACTAGAGAGGCGCTACAGTTGTCTATGCTGTTCAGTTTACCAGCCTTATCTTTAACAACAGGCACTAACAGTACTGACATAATAGAGTTCGGTAGAACACCATGAACCATAATTCCAGTGAGACACATGGCTAGAAATGGACTGAGTCTATAACTGGCATTTTTTAGATGCTCTGCAGAAATATAATCCATACCACAAGCTTTGTTGTTGTCTAGCATGTGGATGGCATCATAAATATCTACTGGTCTAACTATCAAGTCTGCAGAGATACCTTTATATTGATTATCAATTCTCACTGTGTTACTTTGAACACAATTATATAGTTTACTGTAGTGCTCATGCCATATATCAGCAATCTTCTCTGGACAACTAACCCCTTTGATAACAGAAGGGAGGGGAGTTCTGTTATTATTTATGATCTTGACCTCCTTCCAGAAGTCAGTAAGATTGTTATTTTGCATCTTTCTGGCCAGCGAGTCTGCTCTCATTGTGTTTTCATTTCTCTTAATGAAACGAGTGCATATTTAAATCTAGCATTTGTGAGGTTTTTGTTATCAAGCAGCACTCCCTGTCTGGGTCTGCCTGCCTCTGACCAGACTCTAAAGGCTTCTCTAGCAGCAGCATGTTGCTCAGACACAAACTCATTCCAGACAGGCCGTGCGTTAGGGACCTTACTCTTGTGATTAATAAAAGGTTCACTGGAAGCATAAAGACATTTGACAATATCATCATACATGGCACAGAGCTTTTCAGCATGATGTTTATCCTTGCAGTTCATATCCGTGCACATTAGGGCATCCCTAGAAAATGCAACATCACTATGTAAGCTGTCATTTAATAGAGAATATCTGTGCATAACCTCTTTGGTCAATTTTGACCAGTCCAGTTTTCTTGGGGGGCCAGCAACAAGGGTACACTCTCAACATTTAGCAGCATAGCAACTGGTATGTGATCAGTGGTGGCCAGCCCATAACACATCTCTATACTTTCCAGTGAGTCATGAGCATCGGCTGTGGTTACAATATGGTCTAGCCAGGAAGTTGTGTGCCACGTTTCACTTATATAGGTAAAACTTGTATCAGGCAATAACGCTTGATATAATTAATTTAGTTTCATTACAGAACTGCTGCAGATGTTGTGCGAATAAACGCTTATCTGACATGTCAGCATTAAAATCACCCATGACATAGACACAACATGAACTATTGTCCTCTATGAAGGACTGAATAAAAGCTAACCTGTTCTGAAATTCATCCTCATGGTCAGAGGATTCATATGGTGTGTACACATTTACAATAGTCAACTCATTTTCATTGTGATTAAACTCCAACCCAATAGCCCAGTCAACGTTAAGCCACACCACCTTTACCGTTGGGTCATATTTTATGTTCCACAGTATAGCTACACCACCAGCTATCCTCCCACAAACCATTCTCATGCTGAGATCGGTAGTGGACTCTCCAGCACCATGAAAGTTCTTGTGTAGGGAGTTCAATTTGTCCAGATCTTGCTTGGCCATCCAGGTTTCTTGAAGGCAGACAATGTCACTCTCGTCCAGCAATGTGTCCACCACCAAACGTCTTGATCTATCAGCAGCAGTATGTCCTACTCGGAGGCCACGAGCGTTGTAGGATACAACCCGCATTAATGATCTACCACGGACCCATCAGGGCAGCTGGCCGGTGTGTCTGTCTCCCTGGTCTCTACATATAGGCCTACATTCATCCCAGCATCATGACTGAGCTGAAGCTCGGTACCCTGAGATCGGGGGGTATGCTCTGGTCGAGCTTTTTTGAAAGTATAGACCAAGGGTAATTACCACACCACAACTGTCCCACCATTACCCATAGGTGGCGCTACATTCCACGCCCTAAAGCACAAAGGCTTTCTGGAATGGATAGGCTAACCAAGCCCCCTCCCTTCACTCCTTGGGTTGAAATAAAGGCCCTTGTGGATCTTGATGGTATTAGATTTCAGATTTGGTATCCCATTGGTAATTCTGCAGCATAGATTTTTCTATACAGTTCCAATTTGTCAAGAATATACATTTTTCAATGGTTCGCAATGTTTGGAGGAATCCGCCATTACTGCTTGCAGTTATATTTATTATTATTATTATTCTTGTTCCATGGAAGTCAATGGCAGCCCCTAGAACACTTCGACAACTTTTTGTGAAATTTGGCACACTCATTAAGGACAGTTGATTCTATACCTACACCAAGTTTCATGTCTCCCATTAGACCACTCCAGCGCCACCAACGGGTAAAAGTTGGACTTGTATTTACACACGCAACTTTTGAACCGTATGACCCATTTTCAAAAATTAGGTACCATTGGATTCCCTGGATCAAGCCGAGTTCAACGCACCCCATGGCGTCAATTTCCGGTTATATAGATTTTCCGCTATTTCCGGTTTTATCAAAAACTTTTGAAAGCCTACTCCTCCTACAATTTTTGTCATATCTTCTTCAAAGTTACCAGAGATGATCTTCAGACCAAGCCTCACAAAAGTTATCAAAAATAATTTTGATCCTCACAACCGTTTGTCCGGTACAGCCAATCAAATTCATCAGAAAAGCCGCCAAACAGGATGTGAAGTCATGTGTCAGCAAATCTTTGAGATATCAACATGAAACTTGGTACATCGATGGAAGACACTACAACATGTTACCGTGTGCAAAGGCAACTTCATATCTCCAAAAATGATTGATATAAAGCAAATTGAACTTATCGCTAACGCTAAAATAATGCTTTACACATCAGCCAGTCAAAAACTAATACTCTGATTCAATCACAAGTTCATATGAAGACTCTTGAGAATGTTTATAACACAAATCTGTGAAAAAGTTGACTGTAAGATCAAAGGTCGATTTTTGGTGAATATTTGAAACATGCTTGCTTGGCTAATTTCTAGCCAAATTTCCAATGAATGTCTCCCCTCCTCCTGCCCGCGCGTGCTCCACATCCTCACACACTCAGCCTTAACTTACACACGCGCGGGCTTGGCAAGACGCACACGCAACATTTCAGGAGAGTGTGGGCTGACCAAGCCCCCACTCATTCCTTGGTTTCTAGCCAAGGCCTTGTGGATCTTGTAATCTTGGATCTCTTAACAAAAGCTGATCTTTTTGGTATTGCATTTCCGATTTTGTATGCAATGGTAAAAAGTTATACAAATCCTGAAACATTGATATATATATATATATGTATTTATATATATATATATATAAATCTTTATTTCAGACGCCAAGTTCCACATAAAATAACAGACATAGAGCTATAAAAAAGGGAGTAAAACAAAAACATAAAACATAGATAATACAGTGCATAAAAAGTATGAAGACTTTTGTGCCAATGTAGTCTTAAGTTCCAAGTAATCGATAGCAGCTCTTTAGAGGGTTGACCAGAGCCTCTACTATTCAGTTCTCAGACTTGTCCAGTCGACACATGAAACCATACATCAGTTGTGTCAGGAATGCCTTACAGGTTGGTACGTGCTTAGACAGAAACAACTGACCAGCACTATGCCACCTAGGCACATTAAGTAGCAATCTAAAAGCATCATTGAAACCATACATCAGTTGTCTCAGGATTGCCTTACAGGTTGGTACGTGCTTAGACACAAACAACTGACTAGCACTATGCCACCTTGGAACATTAAGTAGCAATCTAAAAGCATCATTGTAGGCTACTTTCAGTAAAACCAAACTGATTTTCTGCAGTCAGAATATACATTTCCAATTTCAAACAAATAATTCTCTCAAACACTTTAGACAAGATACTGGCCAATGCAATGGGTCGATAGTTGTCTATGCTGTTCAGTTTACCAGCCTTATCTTTAACAACAGGCACTAACAGTACTGACATAATAGAGTTCGGTAGAACACCATGAACCATAATTCCAGTGAGACACATGGCTAGAAATGGACTGAGTCTATAACTGGCATTTTTTAGATGCTCTGCAGAAATGCAATCCATACCACAAGCTTTGTTGTTGTCTAGCATGTGGATGGCATCATAAATATCTACTGATCTAACTATCAAGTCTGCAGAGATACCTTTATATTCATTATCCATTCTCACTGTGTTACTTTGAACACAATTAAATAGTTGACTGTAGTGCTCATACCATAGATCAGCAATCTTCTCTGGACAACTAACCCCTTTGATATCAGAAGGGAGGGGAGTTCTGTTATTATTTATGATCTTGACCTCCTTCCAGAAGTCAGTAAGATTGTTATTCTGCATCTTTCTGGCCAGCGAGTCTGCTCTCATTGTGTTTTCATTTCTCTTAATGAAACGAGTGCATATTTAAATCTAGCATTTGTGAGGTTTTTGTTATCAAGCAGCAATCCCTGTCTGGGTCTGCCTGCCTCTGACCAGACTCTAAAGGCTTCTCTAGCAGCATCATGTTGCTCAGACACAAACTCATTCCAGACAGGCCGTGCGTTAGGGACCTTACTCTTGTGATTAATAAAAGGTTCACGGGAAGCATAAAGACATTTGACAATATCATCATACATGGCACAGAGCTTTTCAGCATGATGTTTATCCTTGCAGTTCATATCCGTGCACATTAGGGCATCCCTAGAAAATGCAACATCACTATGTAAGCTGTCAGTTAATAGAGAATATCTGTGCATAACCTCTTTGGTCAATTTTGACCAGTCCAGTTTTCTTGGGGGGCCAGCAACAAGGGTACACTCTCAACATTTAGCAGCATAGCAACTGGTATGTGATCAGTGGTGGCCAGCCCATAACACATCTCTATACTTTCCAGTGAGTCATGAGCATCGGCTGTGGTTACAATATGGTCTAGCCAGGAAGTTGTGTGCCACGTTTCACTTATATAGGTAAAATTTGTATCAGGCAATAACGCTTGATATAATTAATTTAGTTTCATTACAGAACTGCTGCAGATGTTGTAAGAATAAACGCTTATCTGACATGTCAGCATTAAAATCACCCATGACATAGACACTACATGAACTATTGTCCTCTATGAAGGACTGAATAAAAGCTAACCTGTTCTGAAATTCATCCTCATGGTCATAGGATTCATATTGTGTGTACACATTTACAATAGTACATTTATTTTCATTGTGATTAAACTCCAACCCAATAGCCCAGTCAACGTTAAGCCAAACCACCTTTACCGTTGGGTCATATTTTATGTTCCACAGTATAGCTACACCACCAGCTATCCTCCCACAAACCATTCTCATGCTGAGATCGGTAGTGGACTCTCCAGCACCATGAAACATCTTGTGTAGGGAGTTCAATTTGTCCAGATCTTGCTTGGCCATCCAGGTTTCTTGAAAGCAGACAATGTCACTCTCGTCCAGCAATGTGTCCACCACCAAACGTCTTGATCTATCAGCAGCAGTATGTCCTACTCGGAGGCCACGAGCGTTGTAGGATACAACCCGCATTAATGATCTACCACGGACCCATCAGGGCAGCTGGCCAGTGTGTCTGTCTCCCTGGTCTCTACATATAGGCCTACATTCATCCCAGCATCATGACTGAGCTGAAGCTCGGTACCCTGAGAGCGGGGGGTGTGCTCTAGTCGAGCTTTTTTGAAAGTATAGACCAAGGGTAATTACCACACCACAACTGTCCCACCATTATCCATAGGTGGCGCTACATTCCACGCCCTAAAGCACAAAGGCTTTCTGGAATGGATAGGCTAACCAAGCCCCCTCCCTTCACTCCTTGGGTTGAAATAAAGGCCCTTGTGGATCTTGATGGTATTATATTTCAGATTTGGTATCCCATTGGTAATTCTGCAGCATAGATTTTTCTATACAATTCCAATTTGTCAAGAATATACATTTTTCAATGGTTCGCAATGTTTGGAGGAATCCGCCATTACTGCTTGCAGTTATATTTATTATTATTATTACACTTCTTCTGTCATTGGAGTCTATGGCAGCCCCTAGAACCGTATGGTAAAAAGTTGTGAAATTTGGCACACTCATTAAGCACAATCCCTTCTTTATATTCAACAAGTTTCATGTCTTCCATTGGAGCACTCTAGCACCACCAACTGGTCAAAGTTGGACTTGTGTTTACATACGTAACTTTTGAACCGTATGACCGATTTTCAAAAATGAGGTACCGTTGGATTCCCTGGATCGAGACGAGTTCAACGCACACCATGGCGTCAATTTCCGGTTATACAAATTTTCTGCCATTTTGAATTTTGTGAAAAAACGTATTTTTGCTTCTCTTCCCTCAATTTTTGTCAAATCCTCCCCAAAATTGGCAAACATCATCATCAGACCAACCCTCACAGAAGTTATCAAAGGATATTTGATTTTCAAAACCGTTTGTCCGGTACAGCCAATCAAAATCGGCAACAAAGCAACCAAACAGGAAGTTGAATTATATCTCAGCTAATCTTTGAGAAATCAACACCAAACTTGGTATGATGACTCGGAACCCTCTTCTGATGCTGTCCAATGAATTTGGTGTCATTTCATTACTGGGCGTGGCCGCAGGAAGCAGAAATGTGTTTAGGCCAATAACTGTTGATTTGTTTGCCTTTATTAAGTGATTCCTTTGTCTCATGGTATCTTGGGACGTCCCGTGTGTGACCCATCATCATTTGTGATAATAACCAAATTAATGCGGCCGCCATTTTGAATTAATTGAAAAACGTTTTTTCTTTACTCCTCCTACACATGTTGTCCAATCTTCACCAAATTTGGCAGATATTATCTTCAGACCAAGCCTCACAAAGGCCTTCACATGATTTTTAGATTTTCAGAACCGTTTGCCCGGTACAGACAATCAAAATGTGCCATAAAGCCATCAAACAGGAAGTTGGGTCGTATCTCAGCAAATCTTTGATGGATTCACACCAAACTTGCTGCATGCACTCGGAACCCTGTTCTGAGGATTTCTAAAGTGTTTTATGGGTCATTTGACTGCTTGGCCACCTCATTGCTGCTTGCAGCTATATTTATTATTATTATTCTTAGGACTGGGTGTCTATGGCAGGCCCTAGAAGCGCTCGGTCGAAAGTTGTGAAATTTGGCACACTTATTAGGGACAGTCCCTTGGTTCAATTCACAAAGTTTCATGTCCCATACTGTGGCACTTTAGCGCCACCAACGGGTCAAAGTTGGAGTTGTGTTTACACACGCAACTTTTGAACCGTATGACCCATTTTCAAAAATGAGGTACCATTGGATTCCCTGGATCAAGCCGAGTTCAATGCACACCATGGCGTCAATTCCCGGTTATATAGATTTTCCGCTATTTCCGGTTTTATCAAAAACGTCTGAAAGCCTACTCCTCCTACAATTTTTGTCAAATCTTCTTCAAAATTACCAGAAATGCTCTTCAGACCAAGACTCACAAAATTTGTCGAAGGATATTTGATTTTCAAAACCGTTTGTCCGGTACAGCCAATCAAATTCTGCAGAAAAGCCGCCAAACAGGAAGTGAAGTCATATCTCAGCAGTTCTTTGAGGCAGTGACACCAAAGTTGGTAAGCCTACTCGGAACTTCATTCTAAGGATGTGCTCCAAAATGTGTGTCATGTGACTAAAAGGGGGCGTGGTCGGAAGTATAAACGTGTTTTGGCTAATAACTGTTGAAGTGTTTACCTTAATAAAGTAATTTATTTGTCTCTTGATGTCTTGTGAGATATCAAGCTTGACCATCGATAATATTTCATAATAACCGAATTGACGCGGCCGCCATTTTGGATTTCATGGAAAAGTGTAAAAACCAATGTTTTGTCCAATGTTGACTAAATTTGGCACAGATGATCTTCAGACCAAGCTTCACAAAGGTGGTGCATGTATTTTCCATTTTCAAAACCCTTTGTTCGTTAGAGCTGATCAAAGGCGGCGGCGAAGCCGCAAAAGACACGTGAGAGCTTAACTCAGCAAAAATGTGTCCTATCATCACCAAATTTCGGTTCCTTCGTTCCCACGAGGAGCAGAGGAGGCCTCTGGTTTTATACCAGAAAAAAACTATGTGAACACTCACTACTTTTGAACGCAAACAGATATTTCAACCAAACTTGGTGTGTTGCATCAGTGCAACAGGTTGCTGTGACTTAATTGTTATGCGAGTGCTATGGAGGCCTTGTCCTGCTCTGGACTGCTTGGCCCCTCCATTGCTGCTTGCAGCTATATTTATTATTCTTCCGCCATGGGTTCCTATGGCAGGCCCTAGAAGCGCTTGGTTGAAAGTTGTGAAATTTGTGTTTTGACCAATAACTGTTGATTTGTTTGGCGTATTTAAGTCATTCCTATGTCTCGTGATATCTTAGGAGATCCCGCGTCTGATGCATGTTAACGCGTGATACCAGACGAATTGATGAGGCCGCCATTTTGAATGAATGAATACAACTTTTTTCCTTACTCCTACACAATGTATCCAATATTCACCAGATTTGGCACAGATTATCTTCAGACCACAATCACCTTGCCATGTAAAAATATGACTGAATTACAGCTGTTTAAACTTGGGCCAAATCTGACCATGCATGCCACAGGAGAAACGGCTTCCTTTTTGTATTCAGTAACTGTACACAGCAATTCCCAGCGCTGACAATGGCTCACTGGGATAAAACGGGCTCCGTTGAAGTGCAAGGTCGTAGGTTTGAATCCAGCCAAAGTCTCAGGCATGTCATGATACTGGTTTATGTGTTTAGTGAAGCCAGGTATGCGACAGTGGCTGTCGAGCAGTATAATCATAATGGCCACGATAATGTTTAATTCTCAGGGGATTTATACTCATGAAGAGTCCGATTTATTGTGCTTTGTAGATATAGTGAATCTACATCGAGCCAGTGCATCGGATTTCTTGCATCATAACTTCTTAACAGATTTGTCATAAATCACAAGATTGGTCTCTTCTGATTCTACGTGGCATACCAAGTCAAAATATATCACATTGTCCCGTTTCCACCATTTTGGGCGTCGGCCATTTGGAATTTTCATAAAAACATACTTTTTTGAACTCCTCGTTCGCCGTTGCTCCTATTTTCATGGACAAGTAATCAAATCATTTTCAGATTACAATCACCTTGATTTGTCAAAATATGACTGAATTACAGCTTTTTATACTTGGTTCAAATCTGACAACGCTTCCCACAGGAAAAACGGCTTACTTTTTTTTATACAGTAACTGAACACAGTAATTCCTAGCACTGAGAATAGCTCACTGGGATAAGACGGGTTCAGACGTTGACTCTGAAGTGCAAGGTCATAGGTTTGAATCCAGGCACAGTCATCACGTATATCATGATACTTGTTTATCTGTTTAGTGAAGCCAGGTATGCCACAGTAGCTGTCTAACAGTATAATCATAATGGTAATGATAATGTTTCAATCTCAGGGGATCTACACTTACGAAGAGTCAGATTTATTGTGCTTTACAGATATGTGTCCTCTAACCTCTAGGGGGGCGATCCCATGTCTGACACATGTTAACTTGAGATAACAGTCAAATTGATGCCGCCATTTTGAATGAACTAATAAAACGTTTTTGTCCTACTCCTGCTACAAAATGTATCAAATATTCACCAACTCTAACACAGATTATCTTCAGACCACAATCACATTGACATATCAAAATAGGACTGAATTACAGCTGTTTAAACTTGGGACAAGTCTGACAACCGCTTGCCACAGGAAAAATTCCTTATATTTTTACGCAGTCACTGAAATATGATTTCCAGCACTGAGAATAGCTCACTAGGATAAATTGGTGTCCTGTCAACGTCAGAGGTTCAAATCCAGCCAAAGCTGACAGGCTTGTCATGTCTCTGATTCTCTATTTAGCGAGACTATAAGCCACTGCAAAGAAAGCCAGGTAAACCGCAGTCACTAGATGTCGAAAGTTTCTTCTGGGTCATCTGACCTGCTTGGCCACACCACATTGCTGCTTGCAGCTATATTTTTAATTAATTTCAGCTTGCAGGTGTTTTCTCATTTCTGTATTTTCAGCCATTAAAAAAAAAAGATTTCAGATTTCAGCATTCCAACGCATTTTCAGCGGGAAATGCCTTTTCTAGTTACACATCTTCTTCTCCCATTGGAGTCGATGGCTGCCCCTAGAACCGTATAGTAAAAAGTTGTGAACTTTGCCACACTCATTAAGCAAAGTCCCCTCTTTATATTCAACAAGTTTGAATATAAATATAAATCTCCCATTGGAGCACTCTAGCACCACTATCGGGTCAAAGTTGGACTTGTGTTTGCACACGTAACTTTTGAACCGTATAACCGATTTTCAAAAACGAAGTACCGTTGGATTCCTTGGATTGAGACAAGTTCAACACACCCTATGGCGGTTATAAATATTTCCGCCATTTTGAATTTTGTTTTGAATCATTTTTTCGCTTCTCCTCCTTAGATTTTTGTCAAATCTTCCCAAGATTTGGCACACATCATCATCAACGCAACCCTCACAGAACATGTCAAACGATTTTTGATTTTCAAAACAGTTTGTCCGGTACAGCCAATCAAAATCGGCAACAAAGCAACCAAACAGGAAGTTGGATCATATCTCAGCTAATCTTTGAGAAATCAACACCAAACTTGTTATGATGACTTGGAACCCTCTTCTGAGGCTGTCCAATTAATTTGGTGTCATGTGATCACTGGGTGTAGTCGCAGGAAGCAAAAAATGTGTTTTGGCCAATAACTTTAAATATTTTTTTTGCCTCTATTAAGTGATTCCTTTGTCTCATGATATCTTGGGACGTCCCGTGTGTGACCTGTCATCATTTGTGATAATAGCCCAGATAGCACACATACGTCGGGCCGACGTCGGCTTAAGGTCGAAACGTTGTGTTCTATTCATAACGTCGGATAAGCATCGGCAAATGGTCGGATTTATTCTCATCTCTGTGCTCTATTTAAAACGTTGCAGATACGTCGGCTCATCGTCGGCTCATCACTGACTGTTTCAGGAAGAACGTTCCATTATGCTCATTCCGTGATGTATTGCAAACATGTCTAGAACCAGAGACTCGCGAGTCAGAGGCGTTCACTTTTTAAACCGTCATTTATCTTCTCAAAGAAGGAGCAGTCGTCGTATGTGTGCACTCTGGGAGGCGAATTGATGCGGCCGCCATTTTGAATTCATTGAAAAATGTTTTTTCTCTACTCCTCCTACACATCTTCACCACGTCCAATCTTCACCAAATTTGGCAGAGATTATCTTCAGACCAAGCCTCTCAAAGCCCATCACATAATTTTTTTATTTTCAGCACTGTTTGCCCGGTACAGCGAATCAAAATGTGCTATTAAGCCAGCAAACAGGAAGTTGGGTCGTATCCCATCTTTGATGGCTTCACACCAAACTTGCTGCATGCACTCAGTACCCAGTTCTGAGGATTTCTAAAGTGATTTGAGGGTCATTTGACTGCTTGGCCATCACATTGCAGCTATATTTGGGTGCCAAGCTGCGAAACGGCGAAGCCAATTAAGTGTTTCTACCTTTTCTTACTATTATTAGGGGCCAAGCAGGAGCAAAGCTGCTGTGGCACCTATTGTTTTTGTTAGTTTTATTATTATTATACTTGGGACTAGGAGTCTATGGCAGCCCATAGAACCGATTGGTGCAAAGTTTTGAAATTTGGCACACTGATTTGGAACGGTTCCTGATTATCGTCACCAAGTTTCATGTCAATCCCTGAAGCACTATAGCGCCACCAAGGCGTCAAAGTTGGAGGTGCGTTTATGCCCATAACCTTTGAACCATGAAACCGTTTTTCTTACGTGAGGTTTCATTGGATTCCGTAGATGCAGACGATTCTAATGAACCCCATGGCTTCATTGTCGTCCTGAAGGTGTTTCCGTCATTTGTATTTTAAGAAATTGCTACTTTTTCGAACTCGTCCTAGGCCGTTGCTCTGATTTTGATGAAAATCGTAACATATAATCTTCAGATCGACGAGTCAAACCGTTCACCAGTAGCGCGCAAACAATTTTGACAAAGAGCACGCCAAAGTGGACGTGAGGCCTTGTCTCTGCGACGGTTTACCGTATGGAGACAAAACTTTGATAATGTCATCACGAGCATGTCATCTAATCATCTTCCTACCACAATCACCTTGATATGTCACAAAATGACTGAATTACAGCTGTTTATTCTCGGTTCAAATCTGACAAAGCGCACCATGGGAGAAACGGCTTCCTTTTTATATAAAGGAACCAAACACAGCATTTCCCAGCAGCCAGAATTGCTCATTGGGATAAGATGTGCTCCTTTGAAACACAAGGCCGTAGGATCGAATCCAGCCACAGTCATTAAGCATGTCGTGACACTGGATTATCTGTTTAGCGAAGCCAGGTGTGCCACAGTAGCTGTCTAGCAGTATAATCATAATGGTAGCAATAAAATTTCATTGTCAGGACATTTATATTTACACTTACGACTAGGAGTCTATGGCAGCCCATAGAACCGATTGGTGAAAAGTTTTGAATTTTGGCATGCTGATTGGGAACGGTCTCCTGATTATCGTCACCAAGTTTCATGTCGATCCCTGAAGCTCATCTTCCTCCCACAATCACCTTGATACGGCAAAATATGACTGAATTACAGCTATTTATCCTTGGGTCAAATCTGACAACGCGCGCCACGGGAGAAACGGCTTCCTTTTTTTATATAGTAACCGAACACAGCATTTCCGAGCAGTGAGAATAGCTCACTGGGATAAGACGGGCTCCTTTGAAATGCAAGGTCGTGGGATTGAATCCAGCCACAGTCATCAAGCAAGTCTTGATACCAGATTATCTGTTTAGCGAAGCCAGGTATGCCACAGTAGCTGTCTAGCAGTATAATCATAATGGTAACGATAACGTTCCTCCTGTAGGAGGAACCCTATTGTTTTTGTTAGTATTCTTATTATTATATTTCTCCACTAAATGGCCCAATAGCTCAAAAAGTCCTGGACACGATTTTTTCCAATTTGGCCCAATGATTCAACAGGTTACTTATTACTCCCAGACGGCTAGTGGCCCATGTACGCCCATAGGTGGCGCTATAAAACATGCCCAAAGTCTACGTGGGGCCCATTACTCCAAAATGCCTGAAAATGGTATACATGCCTTATTTCTCATGGGGAACCAAAAAGCCTCAAGAACCCATAAGGTCCGCCATGATAGATTTAGCTGTACAGTCTAAATTTAGTACAACCTTCAAAACCCTTCTACTCATAAACCATGGGCCCAATCGATTTGAAATTAATTACATATGTGTAGAATACATGTCTTTACATAGGGTGACATGGAATAAGAAATGCAATACAAAATAGCTGAAAGAAGTGTATTTATGTAAATGTACACATTGCCTCAATATCTTTGTGTTAATAAATCAAATATAATTTTGACTGATTGTTTTTCAAACCTAATAGGGTTCAAGACAACATCAATCTTTAGTACCATAAACAATTTCACCTTGGTATGTCAATATATGATTGAATTCAATTGAATTGCTCCACAGTGCGCGCGCTCCAAATTCTCACAGACTCATCCTGCCCCTTGACACTAGGGTGACCACCTGTCCCGCTTTGCGTTGTGTCGCACAGCATTTTCACCCCTTGTTCCGCACGTCGCATATTGAAAATGCTGTGCTATACAGCGCAAAGAGGAACAGGTGGTCAAACTACTGACACACGCGCAAGCTTGGCGAGACGCACACACATCCTTTCTGGAAATGGTGTGCTGACCAAGCCCCACCCTCACCCTCATTTCGCTTCCAATCGCAGCTCGCCGTTACAAATATAAATTATTTTGTTATTCTTGTTTTCAACTCGAATCACCTGAAAGCCGTGTTGGAGGCAGCCACGTTCTGTAAGTTACACATTTTAAGCTAGAATCAATGATTGGGTTCGTGAAAGTACACTACTCTTGAATTATGGTGAAGGTTTGAGCACATTGAGACCTTTAGATTGTGAGTTTGAAGTGACGGAAAACCGAACTCGAAAAGTAGCTAGCTTTTTCCCTCTGTGTAATTGGGGTGTGCTTGCCTTTCGGCGAGCACAAACCATTGTTATCTCACATATATATTATTATTGTTTATTTTCGCGCCCCTAAGGCTCAGTCAATATTTGGACTACATAGACAACGTCCATGTCAAAAGGTTCGTCTTGATCGCGATTGCGTTGGTTCTATTGGGATTTATGTTCCGTTGCACGGTTTAGGTTTTAATTAAGTTTTTGTGGCAAAAGTGAAGCTAACGGTGGCTAACTTGCTAGCCACAGTCACTGACGGTATTGACGTCACCAACGTCACAAAATATTGCGTGACTACCTCTAGCAGAACATTAGTTTAGCAGCTCGTTAACTTCTGGGAGATAGCTAGGCTAACTGCTTTACTGCAAGGGAGCTGCAGAAACGCCACAAGCAAATAGGCCAGGGTGATAACTATTTACTCATTTTACTTTGTGATATGAAAAACAATATAAGCTGATATAAGGAAGTAGTTACATCTACTTTCGAAAACATTAGTCTACTATTTCACTGAAGCATTAGCATCACGACATTAGCCTCTGTTGTCCGGGCAACACATACTACAGCGGTCTATGATGCATCTGTTTTCAATCGTTAAAATAAACATTCCTCACAATTACATTTCCGTTGTAGGATTTATTATGACATTAGATTACAAGTAAACGATTTGTTGGTGAAATAATCATTACCTGTGGTTTCAAACCAGTGTAGCTCACTGCAACGCTGTACTGTACTGTTAGTAGCTAAAAAAAACATATCCACAGCTGTTTACAGTAGCCTACGTGGAAGTCAATGATGTTCGGCACTACCCTACCTTAAATCAAAAGTCTTTCAATAGGTAAAACTATCTGACTAGTGACTACTAACCTGAACTCCATTGCCACAGCCTAAACTTCAATCTGTTCATGAAAATAATTCATTTCATTAAAATAATTCATTTCGGCCTAGACCGTACAACGGAAGTAACGTTAAATCGAATTCAACCAACACAATCGCTACCAGGACAGTCTAGTAGTAGTTGTAGCCTACAATTTACCGGGGCAGCTTCTCCACACAGCAGGGCTGTATCGCATTTTGCCTTGTTACTGACAATGATCGCTACCACTGACATTTTTATGAATGAGTGATTTTCCCCTTAGTAAATGTCAAGCTTATTTACGTTTTTGGGGGCATATTTTCAGTTAGCAGATGATACTATTTGAATCGCGATTCCATCTGAGATAGCTACTGCTGGCAACGTCGTTGTTAAAATAAATTTCAAAGGGGGTTCTTTATTAATGAATGAATGCAATATGAGTAGGCTAAATGCCTGAAAATATCACAAGAAGGGAAAAACTTACAATGACGTTTAAATCATTGAGATTAGGTAAATTTTTACACCGGTCTGCCAAATATATTCGTTTTGATTCAACTATGAGGTTGCTGATCACCATTCATCTTGCGGAATGACAAGACTATTTCATTCTACTCTTCACTCTTAGTATTTTGAGTTGTAAATGAGCAGAAAAAAATATGCTTTTAAATCTATGTAATCTTAATAAATAATAAGAAGGCTATGCATTTTAATATAAAATATACAGAAATATCAGTTGTAATTTAAATACGGACCCCTACAAGTAAGCAAGCACACCCTACAATTTCCCCAGAAATTGTACCTCCTCTAGTTACTGAATCATGTAGCATCTCAGCGAATTCATCAAAAAGGAGAGGAGGGCAGCTTTTAGGAGAACAAGCAATTCCCCACAGACCTGTCCGCTCAGAACTTTGATTTGGGTCGAGAAAGTCTTTGTAATAAGCCTATGCGCCGGGGAGACCGCATAGGCTTAGGCGGCATCCATGTTCTGGTCGCGTCATGTTCATAAGTTCACCATTTCACAGTTCGGTCGACACCAAAAATGTGTTTGTTACCAAACCTCGAGGAGGGAAGCCTTTCGGAGATGTAGGAATTGTGCTTGTATCAGATGCTCCGATTATTTTTGTGATTTGTGGAAAACTTGCAAGTGGAGTGAGACTGCGTCCCGAGGGTACATTGTTTTGACTTAGCCTCAATGACAGACTCGGCTCGCTCACTCACTGGCAGTGTGTAAACAATATCGTAATTCACTACATTCTAGTCGTATAACGTCAGGGAGACGTTTTGTGGACAAGAGTCTACTGAAGATAGCCAGTATATAGGATCTTTCAAAACAAGCCTATTTCATATGTCATTTTCCTGAGAAAGCGACCTACGTTAGCCAGGCTAGTTTCACTCGGTCAGCCTATTTAAAGGTCTCTGACAGTCAGAATCACTGTTCACAGGCAAAGTTTGAGCTGGTCTTTGGTCAGATGTGTATATTGACCCTAAATACTCTTGCCAGAGCCTGGAATTGAGCCAAATGTTTTGAGTGACTTTGCATGGCCGGGTCTCCATCAGT
The DNA here is from genome assembly GCF_021917145.1 of Hypomesus transpacificus. NCBI lineage: Eukaryota > Metazoa > Chordata > Actinopteri > Osmeriformes > Osmeridae > Hypomesus > Hypomesus transpacificus. The sequence goes on from NW_025814041.1 coordinate 912,355, forward strand.
TCAACACATTTGGATTTAAGCTCAAGTAATGCCACTGCATTTCACAGTCAAAACTGTAGTTTATGTCAAGTGTAGATGTAAAAAGCTTCATTTTTTACAACTGACATGGATCCTTTCTTCACTTTTACAGGTCTGGAGGGTCATGCAGAGGCCTGCTCAACAGGGTTCAACAGAGGATGCTGAGAGAAAAACTGATCCCTTGCTGGACTACCCCCCCTTTAGCTGGACAGAATCAGAATCAGGACAGCTTCTCTTCAGCCCTGACCCCAGGACAGCTTCATCCAGCTGGCCTGCCCTGCTTGCCCCTGCCTTCAGGCCCTGCTTGCCCTGTTTGCCCCTGCCTGCAGGCCCCGCTTGCCCCTGTTTCCATGGGATTCATGGGATTGCTAGTTTCTGCGCCACCTTGTGTAATAAAGAATATAATTTAGGACAGCAATTCCATTTTTGTGTTATCCTTTCGCATTACACACATTTAGTCAATGTACTTAAACTCAACCGATTGTTGTCATTTTACCATACTGTTCATATTGAACAGACATCAGTGTTTGGGAACATTACTGTATATTTCCACTTTTGATCTGTATTTCCATCGTAAATTTGGTCTTTAATTTCAATTGGAAGGGGTAATAAAAGGTCTTAAAAAGTCTTAAATTTAACTTGTTTACACCTGTAGAAACCCTGTGAAGCCCCCACCCCCCACTCCAGAGACAGTTGGTGACAGAGAGGCGCAGACATTTAGTTAAACATAGTTATGCCATAAGAGTAGAGTACAAAATAGACTTAATGTGTAAATGGATGTTGAAACTCAGTTCTCTGAGTTGGTGCATGTCAGTTTAGGCAAAGGTTGTCTTTTAAACCTCTAGGTTTAAAAATAATCCAGATTTGATTGGAACTCTCTCTTTCATAAATGTCTAGTTGGATTTGACATTTAACAGCCATTAAATTCATTAAGCAAGTTGTTTAACTCAAACAACCATAACACAGTAGGCTACATATGGTATACAAAGCTGCAGTCAGATTTGGCGAAATTGTTAGCTTGGATGTTATCTTGACATATACATGGGGTCTTGATGATGATGCGCACGCAGCTTCAAGGCAGAAAGACGCGTTACATTTCAGGAGACGCCGGGACCTTAGCGCGTCAGTAGCATCTCGTCATATCACACAGTCGGAGCACAGATAGATCATCAGCGTCAGCGCTCTTGGGTACCCAGCATGCAGTGCGGCATGTCAAAAAACGGGATTTCAGTTGTTGCGTTCGTTCAGTTAGATGTTTGTAATATTGTTGTTTGTTAGTTTAAATAATCTTGTTGGTCACCCCACACCCATGTTGTGTGGTTTAATGTGAAATGAAATGAGAGTCGACCCTATTTCATTGACATTGGCAAGGAGTTGATCATTGGATTTGTCACAGACCTGTTGCCAATGAGGCTCTTTTTGATTGTCAGTTGACTGTGGTTCTGGAAAGCGGTCTACAAGCCATCTTTGAGAAATTCTTGAAACTGTGTTGCGATTTATGTGTTTAGATTGTGGGAGGCAATTTTTGGTTGACCTCATGCGTCTGCAACAGCAATCATGCTTTGGCGTGACTTGCGCTGGGAGGGAGGTAAACGACATGGATTCGGATAGTGTGCTGGCAGGTGTATTTTTATATAGGGTGAAATGGAATGAGAAACGTAATACAAAATGTCTGAAATGTGTGTATTTATGTAAATGTCCACATTGCCTCGATATCTTTGTGTCAATAAATCAAATATCATTTTGACTGATGGTTTTCAAACCTTATTGGGCTCAAGATGACATCACGAAGTACCATCAACAATTTCACCTTGGTATGTCAAAATATGATTGAATTTGAGTAGTTTAAACTTTGGCTGAATCTAACAACTCTTACCACAGAAGAAACAGCTTACTTTTTTATACAGTAACTGAACATGACAATATTCAACACTGAGAATAACTCAATAGACAGGGACAGTGACCTGCAAAATAAAAGGTTGTAGGTTTGAATCCAGCCACAGTCTTTTAGCCTTTCTTAAATTTGAATATCTGTTTAGTTAAACAGGATGACATCATTATGAAATACCATGTGCAATTTCATGCAATTCCACTTTGAAATGTCAACCGCTTCTTAACCTTTGTCCCAAAGCTGACCAAAGCTAATACTTTGCCCTTTCTACTCATATATTTACAACAATTGGTGTGTAGCATAGAGGATAGAGAGGCTGCCATATAACATTATGCTCATGAGTTTAAATCCCCGTTCAGCCTATTGTAGTTGGCCCAACATGAAGTAGTTTTGCTCTCTTGTTGTCCAACTCTTGACCTTCTACAATGTACATTTTTATAATATTTTGCCATTTTGCAGAGGAACCCGCATCGCTGCTTGCAGCTATATGTATTATTATTATTATTATAATACTTAGGACTTGGAGTCCTAAGTATAATACCCCAAAACTACACCAATAGGTGGGGTAGTTTTGAAATTTGGCACACTGATTTGGAACGGTCTCCTGATTATTGTCACCAAGTTTCATGTCGATCCCTGAAGCACTATAGCGCCACCAAGGGGTCAAAGTTAAAGGTGTGTTTACGTCCATAACTTTTGAACCGTAAGACCGTTTTTCTTAAGTGAGGTTTCATTGGATTCCGTATATGCAGACGATTCGACTGAACCCTATGGCGTCATTGTCGTCCCGAAGGCGTTTCCATCATTTGTATTTTAAGAAATTGCTACTTTTTCGAACTCCTCCTAGGTCGTTGCTTCGATTTTCATGAAAATCGTAACAGATCATCTTCAGACCATGCCAACAAAAAATTATCAAAATGTTATCGATGAGTCAAACCGTTCACGAGTAGCGCGCAAACGATTTTGACAAAGAGCACGCCAAAGCGGACGTGAGGCCTTGTCTCTGCGACGGTTTACCGCAGGGGTGTCAAACTAATTTTCACCGAGGGCCACTTTAGCATTATGGTTGCCGTCAAAGGGCCAGTTGTAACTACGATGTAACGTCAGTAACGATGTAAAAACATGGTGTTTTTGTTGTAGCTTTTGTGAACATAGGGCCTATTATGCTGCAATTGAAGTCCGCCTTTTAATTCTTGGACAATCTGCTGTTTTTCTTGGAGGATACATTTGCAAATTTTTCTCAGTGTTTGGTGACAAAATGCAAGCGTGCATAGCGCAAGAGCAAAACTTTTTTTGCCTTTTTTTTTTTACGCAGAATAGCTTATTGAGCTTGATGTAAAATAAACATTGCCGTTTTCCAATTGGTAAAACCTTGTCTAATGAAGGTGATGTCTTCATCATTTCTGGCTCCAAATTGTCGACAAGGGAAGCAGAAACATGCTAGCTTGGCTGAGTACTCTAACCAAGTTCGAGAGCGATACCAACTTGGGTTGAATGCCCGAGGACCTTGGCTGAAAATGCACATGGGGTACGTTCGCAGAACCGGCTGCATTGGAGTGATGTCATTCAAACCATGCTCCCCTTCACCCAGTTAAACTTTGCGTTTAACACTGATGTGCATACACTGCTTTCTAGAGGCGGGATGTCGTCACTTTGCCGTAACACAATCGAAATGCATGGTGAGAGATGTCGTTTATGTTCAATGCACGCTGTTAAGCAGCGTAGACTTATTTCAATAGCCCATTAAGCTTCCGCGGGCCACATAAAATGAAATGGCGGGCCACATTTGGCCCGCGGGCCTTGAGTTTGACACCTGTGGTTTACCGTATGGAGTCAAAACTTTGACTGAATTACAGCTCTTTATTCTTGGGTCAAATTTGACAAAGCTCGCCACAGGAGAAATGGCTTCCTTTTTTGTATATAGTAAACGAACACATCGTTTCTCAGCAGTGAAAATAGCTCACTGTGATAAGATGTGCTCCTTTGAAAAGCAAGGTTGTGGGATCGAATCCAGCCACAGTCATCAAGCAAGTCTTGATACCAGATTATCTGTTTAGCGAAGCCAGGTATGGCACAGTAGCTGTCAAGCAGTATAATCATAATGGTAACGATAATGTTTCATTCTCAGGACATTTATACTCAACAAGAGTCAGATTTATTGTGCTTCGTAGATATAACTCTGCTACATCTAGCCAGCGCATTTTGTCTCAAAATGACATGAATGTTTTTTACGAAATGTTTTGCTTTGTTATTTTCGCTACTGAATTTCCATATCGAATGCTGCTTGGCCCCTTCATTGCTGCTTGCAGCTATATTTATTATTATTATAATGCATAGCGATTGGTGCGAAGTTTTGAAATTTGAAACACTGATTTAGAACGGTCTCCTGATTATCGTAAGCAAAGTTTCATGTCAATCCCTGAAGCTCTATAGCGCCACCAAGGCGTCAAAGTTGGAGGTGCGTTCACGCCCATAACTTTTGAACCGTGATACAGTTTTTCTTAATTGAGGTATCATTGGATTCCTTGGATACAGACGATTCGATAGAACCCTGTGACGTCATTGTCATCATGATGGTTTTTCCGTCATTTGTATTGTACGAAAAGCAAACTTTTTCAAACTCCTCCAAGGCGGTTGCTCCAATTTTCATGAAAATTGTAAAAGATCATCTTCAGACCATGCCGTCAACAAATCTTTCAAATGTTATTGATAACTCAAACCGTTCACGAATAACGCACAAACGATTTTGACAAAGAGCATGCCAAAGCAGACGTAAGGCCTTGACTCTGCGACGGTTTACCATATGGAGACGAAACTTTGGAAATGTCAACACGAGGATGTCATCTAATCATCTTCCTCCCACAATCACCTTGATACATCAAAATATGACTGAAATATAGCTGCAAGCAGCAATGTGGTGGCCAAGCAGGTCAGATGACCCAGAAATTACTTTCAACATTTAGTGACTGCGGTGTACCTGGCTTCCTTTGCAGTGGCTTACAGTCTCGCTAAACAGAGAATCAGAGACATGACAAGCTTGTCAGCTTTGGCTGGATTCGAACCTCTGACGTTGACGTTTCCAGGACACCAATTTATCCTAGTGAGCTATTCTCAGTGCTGGAAATCACAGATTTCAGTTATTGGGTAAAATTATTAGCAATTTTTCCTGTGGCAAGCGTGGTCAGATTTGGCCCAAGTTTAAACAGCTGTAATTCAGTTATATTTTGACATGTCACAGTGATTGGAGTCTGAAGATAATCTGTGCCAAATATGGTGAATTTTTGATATTCAACAACAAGTTTATTCATTCATTCAGAATGGCGGCCACATCAATTCAGCTGGTATCACTATTTAACATGTGTCAGACACGGGATCGCCCCCTAGCGGTTAGATGACACAACCTTTAGTAGACCTCTTTGGAACAGGGTCCCGAACACCTGTACCAAGTTTGATGTCAATTCAGCAAATATTTCCTGAGATATGATGTCACTTCCTGTTTTGGCGGCTTCATCGCCGACTTTGATCAGCTTTACCGGAAAAACAGTTTTGAAAATTAAAAACCATGTGGAACGTTTGTGAGGCTTAATCTGAAGATAATTGTTAATTTTTGCCAATTGCAGCGCCACCTAGAGGTGAAATGGCATGACCTATTTTGGACTTCTTTAGAACAGGGTCCCTAGTCCCTATACCAAATTTGGAGTCAATGCAGTATAGAGGTGCTGAGATATGACCGCACTTCTTTTATGGTGGCTTGGTTGACGACTTTGATTGGCTGATGACTTTGATTGGCTAATCCAGTCAAAAAGTGTAGAAAGTCAAAAAAACATGATGTATTTTGTGAGGCATGATCTGAAGATCAATGGTGGCAAATTTTTGCTGATTGCAGCGCCACCTAGAGGTGAAATGGCATGACCTATTTTGGACTTCTTTAGAACAGGGTCCCTAGTCCCTATACCAAATTTGGTGTCAATGCAGTATAGAGGTGCTGAGATATGACCTCACTTCTTTTATGGTGGCTTGGTTGACGACTTTGTTTGGCTGTTCCAGTCAAAAGGTTTAGATAAACATGTGATGTCCTTTGTGTGGCTTGGTCTGAAGATGATCTGTGCCAAATTTGGTGAAGATTGGACAAACCTTATAGGAGAGGTAGCAAAAAAACATAAATTCAAAATGGCGGCAACATCAATTCAGCCACATCAATTTGATGTAACTAACAAACGGTTGCGAAAATCAAAGCTCCAGGGGGTTGATTTTAGTGAGGCTTGGTCTGAAGATCATCTGTGGCAATTTTGAAGAAGATTCGACAAGATTTTTAGGAGGAGTAGCGAAAAAAAGCTTTTCCTTTACATTCAAACTGGTGGAGAATCTATAAAACTAGGTATGATGTCATAGAGTGCGTTGAACTCGTCTTGATCCAGGAAATCCAACAATACCTCATTTTGTACAAGGGGGCATATGGTTCAAAAGTAACATATGTAAACACACCTTCAACTTTGACCCACTGGTGGCGCTAGATGGTTGGAGTGGGAGACATGAAACTTGGTGAAATTGATGAGGGGACTGGTCCCAAAGAGTGTGCCAAATTTCACAACTTCTGACGATGTGGTTCTAGGGGCTGCCATAGACTCCCATTAAGAAGATGTGTAATAATAAGAAGAAGAAATATAGCTGCAAGCAGCAATCAAAGGGGCCAAGCATCATTCGATATGGAAATTCAGTAGCTAAAGCAGCAAAGCAAAACTTTTCATTAAAAAACATTCATGTCATTTTGAGACAAAATGCGCTGGCTAGATGTAGCAGCGTTATATCTACAAAGCACAATAAATCTGACTCTTCTTGAGTTTAAATCAGGGATGCAAACACATGTATGGTCAAAAAAGAGAGAAGTAATTTCAGCCCTGGCCCCGCAGCAAATATCCATATACTTACATTGCCACCAACCACCTGACATCCCTCACCCCTAAATGCACATAGAGTAAAATGACATTCTGAAGATCAAAATACACCAACGCTTACTTGTAATATTCTATTTCATTTTTTATGCCGACACATAAACTCTTATTAAACTATCTTGCACTTCTTCTGGTTTTACTCCTTCTTCCTCTTCTATCTGGCCACCTCTAAGGGCACTAAATGTTGATGATCCTAGCCAACTCTTTCAGGTGAGTAACAGCCTGGGAATGGCCCCTCACCACAGGATCAATGAAGGACAAGGCCTGTAGGGTCTTACTTTTGAGAGGTAGTTTGTTCTACTTGCCACAGGTTGTGTATTGTCACCTTCCCAATAAAATCCATGACAGTAGGCAATTTCTTTAAGACTGCAAAGGAAGCTCGGCTTCCCCTAAAATGTCAAAAAAATGTGTGGTCAAATAATTACTATTGTGTTAACATTTTGAATGTGCTCTGGATAAGAGTGTCTGCTAAATGAATAAATGTTAAAAACATTCATCTCGAAGACGAGTTTGTTCAGAATCAGATACATTATAGTGGCAGGTCGACTGACTCGATTTCCTTCTCATACTTTCCCATAGCGTCACAGTGCATTTCTCTGTTGAAGCCCAGCGTCCAGGGACTTGAATTGGGCTGCTTTGAACAAGTTTTTTTGGGCCTCAAACTATACAGTCATTGGATAAATGCTGCGATTATGTCCCTCCCACGGACGCTCAGCGTAACGCACGCCGGGTTTCTGCTTGATGATTGGAGGGTCTGTCGAAAGACTGCATCTCCTTTTTAAATATAGCGATTTTGTACTATAAAAAGTCGCCGAAGATATTGGAGCTCAGTCCCATTAGCGGATTTTGCAAGTGTAGTCAAAAGACAAACTGCTGCAGCCTATTTTTTTGGTATTTGTTGGCAAAATTGCTAGCCATTGCTAGCCAAATCGATGAGCCTGCGTTGTTGCGAATGACACACACAACCTGCGTGACCCACAGAAGTTGCGGCCAACGTTGAGTGCAGGGGCGGATCTAGAAAAATATTCATGGGGTGGCAAGAGGGTGGCAGGAGATTTTGAGGGGTGGCACCCCCGTGGCAGAAGTATATATGCTGATTTAATCGCAGTCATATCAATCAATGTTTATTTGGAATCAATGTTTATTTGGAATGCCCCCAAATTAAGACATTTTAACAAAAAAAACTTAAGGCTACATTGTTATGGCACATTATTAAAGCCTTAAATCAAAGATATTGAGGAAACACTGAACAAAAATGTCAAAAGTGTTTTCATTGATTTATTGGCTAATCCATAATAAACTGTATCATCAAATCGAAGTTTGGACAACTTGGCCGGCTAGTAGTAGAAGAATTTGCCACAAGTTTGTATGGTCCATTTTGAAGAAACACAAATGGTGTGTATTCAAATGGCTGCTCGATTTTTTCGGCATTCAGGCTGTCTGCTCTTTTTCCCCGGTCCCTAAATATGACACTATGTCTGTTGATTCTCGAATATAAAACTGATTTCACCTCTGTCTCAGTCGGCGCAGTGGGGAGGGTGGTTGGAGTCGTCTTGTGCTGCATTCACTTGCAGTGGGATATTAGCAGGCCCAAAATTGGCGATCAAATTACATTTTAAGAAAATCTGCGGAATTTCAAATAAAATGCATTGTTCTGAGGCAAAATTTTAATAAGCTTGTCAACTCATAATGTCTGAATTCTTTTCGAAATGTTTAACCTGTAAACAGAGACCATTTTCACCAGTGTAGGTAGTAGCCTAGGTCTGTGATAACAATCAAAGGAAGCCTGTCAACCCTGAAACTACTACAGTAACGTTTACGTTAGACTAAAGCCAATATTGAACCGTTTGTCAAAAAAGCTCAGATTCAGCCCTGAAGAATTCACATGGAAACACTTATCAACCAAAATTACAGGAATAGACAGGGACAGTGAGTGTTCAGGCGATCTTTATGAGGATGGATCAATACTTTTCTGCAAAGTCTGTCAACATTCAATTGACCATAGCCTATTCTGCGTCAAACTGTTGTGGAACATCTTTGGTTGCTCCAACAAAAGAACTGGAAGGCTATCATAATTCCGCAGTTTTTCAGTCTGAATAACCGCAGAAAATACAAAAAGAAATCTGCAGATTTTTTGGGGCTTGTATAGAAATTCGCTCTCGCAAACGTACGAGTGGGTAGGGGTGTTTGAGTCGTGTAACAGTGCGTTCACACTGCAGCGACGCGAATCGCTTGCCATCGCTCGCCTTCCCACAGTTCACCTCGCTCGGGGGCGTTTCAAACAGATTCATGTACAGTAGAATGTAGTTCTCTAAAGTCACTGTTGTAGTTGTAATGGCCAAGTGTGCAGACTTGGGTTTACGTACTCGCAACATCGATCAAAATACAACTTGTATACAAAATACAAAACTGTTTAAAGACATACACGTTGACATGTGTAAAAAACTTTTATTATATTACTCAAAGTCTCTGCTAATCTGTCGATATGATAGGGAGTTCCAGCCGGGCTAGCTAGCTTAGCTACAGTAGTTACTACAGAACGAAGATACGTAATGTCACTAGATTGAATTAGAAAGTACAAGCACCAACAACTTCGGCAACCTTGCGCCATGCATTGTTTTTTTTTATGAACATCTCTGTACAAATACAGCTATGTATCGTACAGGACTGGGTAAGCAGCCACACAAACGATTAGTTTCTCCTCCACCTTGAAACCTAGAAAGCTAGAAATGTTTACCATGGTTGCTACTTTAGGAGAAACAAGAAAACACTCCGATTGGCCATCGCTAGCGAAAATCGCTCCTCATTTGCATAAAGTTGAGAAAATCTCAACTCTGTCTCGTCGCGTCGCTACCCACAATGCACCACGCAAGCGATTCGCCTGGCTTCATAGAAAATGAATGGAAAACATGTTGTCGCTCGCATCGCGTCGCTGCAGTGTGAACGCACTGTAAGGCTGAATTCACTTGCAGTGGGATATTAGAAATTCGCTGTGGCAAATGTCCAACTCGGCGGAGTGGGGAGGGGGGATGGAGTCATCTCATGCTGCATTCGCTTGCAGTCCAATATTAGAAATTCGCGCTTGCGCGCATACAAGCCCCCATCCCTCGCCCCTCGGCTTGAAGCAACGGCCCCTTTGGATGTAGGTGGTATTGCATTACGGTTAGGTTTCCGACTCTTCCGGCCGTTTTTATTCTATTAACTCTAGTCAACATTTACAAAACTATCTCCCCCAATAATTTTTGTTGGATTCTCGAACCTGGCTCATACTACTAGCTTTTTCATAGAATTTTTTTCCCGATTTTTGCTAAATTTGAGACCAATCCGAAATGGTTAAACTAGCACCCCATTTATTTGCTTACGTCAATAAAAGTTGCCCGCAAATGTGCTGGCGGATACTAACAGGGCACGAGCACAAAAGTTCACATTGGCCGATAGCCGATTTACATTGAGCTGAATGAGCCATAGACTTATATTGAATGAGCACAGGGAGAAATGGCTTGAGTTGCCTGCCTTGTTGTAGCAAGTTTAGCAAATCGTTGTCACACATACATGAAATGTTGTTAATATAGTTTATTCCCGTTATTTTAAAACGGATTAGATTTTTTGTAAAAACGCTCATGACATGATGGCAAATATATTATGTTAAGCACGAGTATAGATTGTTGACATGTCTATCTGGAGCAAAGACGAAGATGAATACTTTAACTGTTAACCACAATAGGAAAGGATATATATTTAAATAATGTTAGTCTTGCCTTCAGAAGCTTTTGTTAAACACACCCATTATTCTTTTTTTGATCGTGCCAGACTGCTTTTGTGGGACAATGAAGGTCCTCAGTGACTATACCCCCACTTACATCTGATGGTAACGTCTTGTAGCCTATATGGTTCTATGAATATGCCCCTTTCAAAGGCATATGTTAAAACAAGTATATTTTAGACACACTTCTCAAGCTTTTATTTATTACATTATTGACACGTCTTGTTAGATCACGTTATATCCATTAATAGACGTTTGGTTTTCTAGGTTGAACATATAAAACACAGGTCGCATTTCGACACTGATGTGAAATTGAAGGCAGTGTGAATTGCGTGGCATTTCGTTTAAATATAAAGTTGACAGTAAGCTATGGTAAGTCTGCATTATGGAACATTTCGGTTACCAAAATAACTAAGCTTTCTTTGCCTGGCGAGAACAACAACGGAGCTGTTCATGTAAACAGTTTATTTCATCCGATACAATGCGTTGGAAATCATACTCATATCACAAAGAAAAAAAGCAACATATATGATGAGTTCCATCTAGAATAGCCCTATATTTAGCCCTATAGCCTATTTCTAAAAAACAAGTAGAAGGAATACTATACAGTGACAGAATACATTTCCGTTAAGTTTGCATCATGTCTCTGATTCTTATCGGACTTTCTGCCCATAGATTCTGCCTTAGCTCACACGCTCGTAACCATATAAATCTATGCTCGCGACTGGTTGTCGCAAAGTATGACGTGTACAGCTAGTTGCAAGCGTGCACGAGGTCTCGGAGCTAGGGAAAAAAAGAGCCACTGTTTAAAGCTAGACCGGAAGACACGGAAGTGGAAATATGGCCGCGTCCAGTCTCGCGCTCTCGCTTGCCTCACTGCGCACTTTTCATAGAAATGAATGGGGACGCCATCTTGGAAGACAATAGTAGCTTACTCTAGTTATATCAACTCTATGCGCGCATAGGCTACTGACGATTTGCTTATTTCCTATTTACATGTTTGGTGGAGGCAATCCAGAATTAGTGTTGGTGCAATTATAAATCAACCCCCCCCCCCTTAAATCTTTTTTCACACAAGTCACCCAACCTGCCTTGCAAACGGCGAAAAGCGCGCCGTTTGCATCCCTGGAAATAGTATTTGGTGGTGCATATGTCAAGCACTAACCTACATGAGAATATGATAAGTGTTTGCAGTGGACGTATAGCCCCCCCCCCCGTTGAAATGAACGAATGACTCGAAAAAAGATTTGTTCATTTTACTGAACGAGATTCAAAGAACCGAATCAGTAAAATGATCCGAACTTCCCACCACTACTTCGTAGGGTACATACGTCTGCTATTTCCTTGCTTGATTTTAATGTGATTTTGTGTCATGTGCAGGTGATGGATCACGTATAAACCAATAGGGTGTCGGAATGGTACATTTTTATACTTCTCATACAACCACAATCAAATTCACCCTATCCGGATGCCGCTTTTTTTCTGGATATTTTTTTTTTGTTTGTTTTTTTGGGACGATGACAAGCCGGAATGAAAACAAGATGAACTGAAATTTGAGAAACGAGGATATTTACAAAAATGTCGGCGTATAAAGTACAGATAACTGCGTGAAAATGTAAGGAGTAGAAGTAGAAAGTCGACTGAAAAGTAATTACTGCCGGACCATTCAAATATGGGCATTAAAATGCCCATGGTTCCCGCCTTAATAGCGTCACCGTCCAATCACCGATTTTATTTCTGAAAACTGCCAGATACTCATGACAACTTAAGCTCAAAGTACATATCATTGGTTAAGGGGTTAGTGGAAGGGGGAAATAAATCTATCGTCTGCAACGGCAGCCATTGTTTTCCGAGGCGGAGCCAGAGCGGAGACCATGGGAGATTGCCTACAGTGTTAGATTTACAGCTTCGAATTGAAATCGGAGACGATATTATGAGTAAAGACAAGTTCCTTAATATGTGTTGTCAATATTGTCAATTAAAAGTCTAAACTTTTTACTTACGAAGAATTTGTTTGTGGGAGTGAAGCGAGTGTTTTCAGGAAAGAATGACGTGTCCGGCTTGGCCGTTTGTGACAGGCAGCAATGACGGTAGTAGCACTGTTTAGCTTCGATTTGAGCAGATTTCTAAAAAACTTTGAAAAACAACATTAACTAGGTAGATTATGTATACTGTAAGCTAATTGTACATGCCTTGTTTGGCCAATTCGGTCGATTGTGGAAGAAACTCGAACGTTTTTTAGTTATCGAGAGGAGTATCCAGCCATAGAGCTAGCTACTTTTGGGACAGGATAATTCCGGTTTCCCCTATGTCTCCACTAGTCACTAGAATGGTCATAACTTTTAATCAAAATATGATATTTCTAATCTGTCTTCTGTTCTACATTGCCTACAGACTTGTGGATATTCCACCTACTCAAAGTATTTCTCCATCTTGTAATTAAATCGGTGAAAAATGCAGTTGTCTGATGAGGTATGGTGGATGAAGAAGTTTTTGTAAAGAATGGCTGCCTGAAACCACTTTGATAAAATATGATTTGCCTCAAGTGATCATATATTTATTGACATGATAAAAATCCCCTAGTTCTCCTCTTCAAGATGGTATAAACAGTTAAGGTGTATGATTTAATATGAAAATTCATAAAATATGAATATTAATATGAATATCATATTTCAACAGCTTATGGAATGTTTGGAATGTTGGCTTAGGCAGTAAAGGGTTAAGTATAGATACCCAAAATTTCGACTTAACCTGTTTATTAGTAGCGTCACACGTGGTTCTGAACATTCCAACCGACTATTTTCCGATAGACAAAAACTATATGACAAACGCTATAGTATGGCTTCAAAATTTACAATTAGGAGGTTAACAAGTAACACTATGAGGTAGTAGCATCGCTACGAGTATTACGCTAGGTTGCTAGGTAACGGAAGCTAACTAGCGTGAAATAAATAACTCACCCTGGTGGAAGCGTCGGTAATATTTAGAACTCCTTAACAGGTTAAGTAAGGTAACAAAGTATTTGTACTGCGTTACTTGACACCTCTGACCGAGAACCATGCCTTGAACAGAGCTTTATGTATCATTCATGTATCACCGGCCAAACTGGCTAGTGAGTTTCTATTAACACCCGCCAAAATGAATTTTTACCCGCATTTGGCGGGTTGGCGGGTGTTAATTTAGAACCCTGGATGCGACAGTTCTTCTGTTCAGAAAAGGTTGGACTCTTTGTCCAGCCTCTCTAAGTGAAAGGCCATGATTGGTAACGTGATCAATAACTGTTGCCTGAATGTCATCAGAAACCTGAGCCCATCCAACTATACCTCCACCTGGCACTCGGACTCCTCTTCTTCGGACTCCTCTACCTCTTCCTCTCACTCTCACCTGCCTTAAACCTCTTCCATCCATGTTGGCAAAGAACAACACAGATGCTGCACCTTTTAAGGCCTGCAGACTGATTGTTAATTGAAGAATTGTGTTAATAAGTGTCAAACAGGTGCTTCAGTGCTTTCATACTGATGTAGGTAGTTTCCAAAAGTTAGGGACAGCTGGTTTCTGTTTGGTTACCAAAGCTAAAACAATGGAGTTTGGACTGCTTGAATGACATCCGTGTTAACTGTTCAGCAAAAGGGTGGGGAAAATGTGTCAATCCAATGAGAAAGTGTTCACACATTTGCAAGAGGTGTCCTCTGCTCTGCTGAGACAGTGATTGAGCCTTGTTGCCCAGGGCACAAAAAATTGTTAATCCGGGCATGTCTAAAATGAACACTAGGTGTTCATTTTAGGACATGGTGGAGTTTGCTTGTAGTATCCATGGCAACAGGACGACTACACATGGGTTTACTTTACACGAGTGAAGTAAGTTTTCTTGCTGTACCAGTTAACGGAAACAACACCATAGTATTCACTTTAAAAGCTGCTACTTTTGCTAATTCAGAAAGCTGGTCAACAGCTCCCTAATCTTAGCCTGGCTCTGCCCTCCTAAGTACTTCCACTCAATTTGGATTTTGCTTCTGCACTCGGTCTGGCCATTCAGTACGTAAGTCAGATTTTTCAGGTTGATTTTCCACCGGCAAATCAGCGAACAGAGGGAGTGGCTGAGAATGATGACGTTGATGTTGTGCGCTAGTTTGTGTTGTAGTTCCGTAATAGCGGCGGAGAAAGATTCGAGCGAAGCCATTCGGCCCATTGTGGCAACACTGACGAATATCTATAAACTAAAGCCGGAGCAAGAACAAGTTTAGCTGAGTTTTGTTGGTGGCCATGATGTTGTGGGCCTAGCCCTCCTCCCCACGGTGTTCGGGAACAGTTAGATTTTCCAGCTACGGTAGCTAGCTCGTTACAGTAGTGGTGAAGGAATTGGCTAAGGCAAATGCTAGCAATTGGTTATGGCAGATCAGAGTGGCTCTGGGCAGATCCAATAGTTTTAAATTTCAACAGAGTACCTGCCTACAAGCAAGTCAACGCTTGTCAATGGAGCTGTGTGGGTTTTGGTTCACTGTCTAGTTTTTTCTTTTCTATGTTCTGTGTTTCGGGTCATTTGGTTGTATTGATTGCAGCTGTGAATCGTTATCTTGCCTACTTAAGTCAGGCCCTTTATTTGTTTCATTTGTGAAGTATTGTTTGTGTTAACGACGTACCGAGCCTACAGAAAACTTATATCAAGATTGTTTAAAGACCATAGCCTTGTATTTTTGACTCCAACTTTTGCGTAACCTGTTGTATACGTTTGCCTTGTGGTTTACCGACCTGTCTGATTACGAACTTTGCCTTGCCCTTGAAAATAAAAGATCACATGTACCCTGCGCCTGGGTCCTCTTCCCTTTCTGGGATCTCTCTGGGATTGTGACAGGAGCGAGGCCAGACTCTGTACAAATTAAATGTACGAGAGTCTGGTTAGGACCAGGCTATCCTCATCTAGCTAGCTTTGACAAAAAAGATTCTGAAGATGTTTAGTTTGAGGGCGTTTTGTCTGAAAATGATAGCGTTTGGTTTGAGACCGTTTTGTCTGAGAATTATGGCGTTTGGTTTGAGAGCGTTTTGTCTGAAAATGACGGCGTTTGGTTTCAGAGCGTTTTGTCTGAGAATGATGCCATTTGGTTTAAGAACGTTTTGTCTGAGAATGACGACTTTTGGTCTGAGAATTGACGCCTTTTCGTTCGAGTCTGACACTTCAGTCTACGTATACGCCACCACAGCTAACCTGCTGTTGCATGCACAATCTGAGTTTGATCTGACTCTAGTTCGGGAGTTTGATAGTTAATGCGAGCGCGCGTAATGCGCAAGCCACATTTTTTGGCCTTTATTTGAGCGCAAAATATATTTTGAGCTTTGTGTAAAATAAACAAAGCCGTTTTTCAATTGGTAAAACCTTGTCTAGTTAAAGTTATGTCTTTTTGTCTCTTAATTTTTCAGCCCCACCCTTATGTTTCTTAGCCTGGTTTTCCATCGGTATTCTTCTCCCGGTCCTCCCGATGGCCAGTCCGCTACTGCGGGGCTGTGGAAAACCACTATTTTTAACTTGTTAAATTGTGGCTAAAATATGCTTTATGTAATTGTTTTAAAATGTTCTTTGATTTCTGGAAATCATATTGCTGTCTGTGTCTGTGGCAAGTATGAAGATGCCCCCTTGTGTCAACCACGCAAAGTTAACGCCGACTTGGCATGCAAAGTCCTTTGCGCCTTGCTTGTCGCATCATCCACCCCCGTGTCATCCACGCGTATAAACCGCCAACCTCCATACAAAGTTGGCGTCTTTTTCGCCTAGAATTTAACCGCGTCACGTGACACTGTTCCCCCCCCCCCCCCCCCGCGACGCAATCCGGACGCATGATGTTCCCCCGAAACCTGCATATAAACACCCCCCCCCCCCCCCCCCCCCCTCCCCGGATGCAATCAGGACGCGCAATATGCACTCACCTGTACCAGAAATGACAGTCTGGACAGTGTCTCGCTCACTCTAAATACAAAATCCCAGATTTCCGGGAGATTGTATAGCATTTGCGGGCGTCAGGGAGCCGCTATTGAAATGCGGGAGACTCCCGGAACTTCTGGGAGACTTGGGATGTCTGCAATATTTGACTATGAGTTATCGTAACTGTTTAAAAACATTTATCAGTCACAATGTCTAGCTCAGTAGGTAGCTGTGATGAAGTAGTAGTAGTCAATTTAGCCGTAGATGCGAGGAAAGAAACGAGATAACGATCATCGGTCAAGGTAACCAGTTGATTCAAATCAGCTCAAGACAAAATGTTTCCTGGATGCTGACGTAGTTGTTAAATATGTGACTGGAAGAGAGAATTTGTAGATCTTCGATAGCTCACTGCATAGAGCTGCAGACTTGTGTGTTATTTTGTTGTAATTTTGCCTTGAGATCAAAACCAGCTTGACCCGAACTTGTATGATGATATTGTTTATAGATCTTTTTTGTTGTTGTTGTAGGTGGCTCTGATGTGGTGCTTACTTAGACAAACATTTTCATTTAATGTTGTACCGAACACGGAAGTGTTTTCCGCACACCCCCATATTCATACAAAATAACGTGACAAAACTTATTGAGTCATCTAAGGTTGCTGTAGGCTACATTCTATGGCAGCCTAGCCTTTGCCGGTTCTCGTTTAGCTCAACATCCTCGTCTGTTTGTCCTGCTAAACATGGACAGCCCTCTCAACCATTCAGGTGCTATCGCCGTCCGTCCATGGAAAACAGGGACGGCCCTCTAAAGATCTCTGCCATCGCCATCCGTCCATGCTCTGGGCTCCCCATAGCGATGGATGTCCATGTTAATCAGGGACGGCCCTCTCAACATCTCTGTCATCGCCGTCTGTCCATGTTAATCAGGGACGGCACTCTAAACATCATCGCCGTCCGACCATGCGAAGTTCAAGCCGCCATCGCCGTTCGTCCATGCGAAGACTCCCCCTAGCGACGACATCCATATGGACGTCCATGACGCTCTGAGAGATTTAGCCCCTACTGGAGGTAGTTCAGGGCCTTATGTTCTAAACTGATCTGTTATTGTTTATGTTCCAAAAAAGGTCCAGTCTTTTCTGCAGACTTGTACATTCTGGGTCATACATCCAACCATTCAGGACAGAGATACATGCATGTGCAAAATCCATGAAAACCTTGGCTTTGTGGTTGACAAGCTTAAGCAATTAAGTTTGCTTCCCAACTCAAACCTTGAGAGGTTAACAGAGGAGGTCTCTTGCAGCACCAACAAAAGTGCATTTATGGAGTGTCCCACATGCAAACTGAAAAGCTTTCCACTGCCTACTGTTCATGATGCCACAATGCCTGTTACATACACACGGTGGGTAATTGAGGAGAAAGAGAAGACCATACCACAAGAAAATTAGGCTGTATTATACAGTCACAGCAAAAAAACAAATCTGAAAAATGATAGCTCTTTAGAAAAGCTCATTGAGCATTTCACTTGTCTACTGTATAATTTCAAGAAGCATATGTTCAACATCAAGCAGCAGTTATCATTTTCCAGAGAACTGGAAAATGAGCTTGTGAGTCTAGGGCGTTATATCCCGAATGCCACCACTCTCCTGAGCGCTACTGACAACTGGCACCACAGTGAAGCTTTTTTTTTTTATAATGAGGGGATTATTTGAGAATGGTGTGTCCTGCAATATGACAAGGAGCTATACCCAGGAATCATTGTGGCAAAAGATGAAGGATATGCCCAAGTGAAGTGCATGCACCGTGATGGCCAAAATAGATATTTCTGGCCAGCCGCGAGGACAGCATTTGGTATATGTTCGATAATATCTTAAGATTGATTCCAGCTCTTGTTTGAGTGACAGCACGGCACGTAGAAATACAAAAAGACATCTGGTCAAAATTTGTTGGGTAGGCAGACAGGAATGACACAGCAGATGCAATATTAGGCTTTTGTTAATTTGGGTTAAGGCCAAACATGTTCAACATATTATGATAGATGCTATTCATCATCTTCTTGGCTAAAACCTCTCAATAAATCTTTTTTCAAACTATTGTCATTCATTTTGAATTAAAGGTTTATGAATATCCCATTTTAACTCCATTACACTCATAATTGTAACTTAAACAAGCAGTATAACTAATACGGTAACTGTTGTCAACCCTGTTACAGAGGTGTCAGCCCTGTTACTTGTATATTATTCTAATATAAATTATAAACTGTAAAAACAATTGTCAAAGCAACTTACTTTTACGTAAGAGACCAGTAAACCACTAAAAAATTATTAGGATCTTACTGTCCTGTTTCCACAACATTTTCTTAAAAGAGAAAGTGCTGGAGCAGTGTCAATTGTAAATAAACATCATCATCCATGAAAAAAAGTATACAGTGCCTTGCGAAAGTATTCGGCCCTCTTGAATTTTTTGACCTTTTGCCACATTTCAGGCTTCAAACATAAAGATATAAAAATGCAATATTTTATGAAAAATCGACAACAAGTGAGACACGATCATGAAGTGGAAAAAAATGTATAAACTTTTTTAACAAATCAAAAACTGAAAAATTTGGTGTGCAAAAGTATTCAGGCCCTTTACTTTCAGTGCAGCAAACACTCTCCAGAAGTTCAGTGAGGATCTCTGAATGATCCAATGTTGACCTAAATGACTAATGATGATAAATTAAATCCACCTGTGTGCAATCAAGTCTCCGTATAAATGCACCTGCTCTGTGATAGTGTCAGAGGTCCGTTTAAAGCGCAGAGAGCATCATGAACACACCAGGCAGTTCCGAGATACTGTTGTGGAGAAATTCAAAGCCGGATTTGGATACAAAAAGATTTCCTAAACTTTAAACATCCCAAAGACCACTGTGCAAGCGATAATATTTAAATGGAAGGAGTATCAGACCACTGAAAATCTACTAAGACCCGGCCGTCCCTCTAAATTTTCAGCTCATACAAGGAAAAGACTGATCGGAGATGCAGCCAAGAGGCCCATGATCACTCTGGATGAACTGCAGAGATGTACTGCTGAGGTGGGAGACTCAGTCAACAATCAGTCGTATACTGCACAAATCTGGCCTTTATGGAAGAGTGGCAAGAAGAAAGCCATTTCTTAAAGATATCCATAAAAAGTGTTGTATAAAGTTTGCCACAAGCTACCTGGGAGACACACCAAACATGTGGAAGAAGGTGCTCTGGTCAGATGAATCCAAAATAGAACTTTTTGGCAACAATGCAAAACGTTATGTTTGGCGTAAAAGCAACACAGTTCATCTCCCTGAACACACCATCCCCACTGTCAAACATGGTGGTGGCAGCATCATGGTTTGGGCCTGCTTTTTTTCAGCAGGGACAGGGGAGATGGTTAAAGTTGATGGGAAGATGGATGGAGCCAAATACAGGACCATTCTGGAAGAAAACCTGATGGAGTCTGCAAAAGACCTGAGACTGGGATGGAGATTTGTCTTCCAACAAGACAATGATCCAAAACATAAAGCAAAATCTACAATGGAATGGTTCACATATAAACATATCCAGGTGTTAGAATGGCCAAGTCAAAGTCCAGACCTGAATCCAATCGAGAATTTGTGGAAAGAACTAAAAACTGCTGTTCAAAAATGCTCTCCATCCAACCTCACTGAGCTCGAGCTGTTTTGCAAGAAGGAATGGGCAAAAATTTCAGTCTCTCGATGTGCAGAACTGAGAGACATACCCCAAGCAACTTACAGTTGTAATCGCAGCAAAAGGTGGCGCTACAAAGTATTACGTTAAGGGGACTGAATAATTTTCCACGCCCAATTTTGCAGGTTTTAATTTGTTAAAGTTTGAAATGTCCAATAAATTTAGTTCCACTTCATGATTGTGTCCCACTTGTTTTCGATTTTTTCAAAAAATTAAATTTTTAAATCTTTGTTTGAAGCCTGAAATGTGGCAAAAGGTCAAAATATTTAAGGGGGCCGAAGACTTTTGCAAGGCACTGTATTCCTCAATATGTTCACGTTACAAAGAGTTACTGTAACAAGGGGGAATTTCTTTCATAGTATCAGATTTGTACTAAATACGGATGTGATTGATGTGTCAGTATCAGGGTCGACAAAACACACACATGCATGTTGATTATATTAAAATATATATTATTTTAATTGCCTAAGATGGCACCACACATTTTTCTGAGAGGTAAGGATCTACATTATACAAATAGAAGGCTTAAAAACTGTACTTTAAAAATCAAACATTAAGTATGGGAAATTGCACGTTTTCGTTGAACGACCCTGAGATGATTCCATTTGTTTCACAATAGCAGCCATAGTGAAAATACTGAACTACCCAGTGGGCAATTGATGTTGAAAATACATTAAATTTACATCAAACATTTGCGTCAAAAAAATTTCAAATATGCAAATAAAGTTGATGTCAAAAACTTTGTCCATTTTACATTCAAACACATGTTGAAAATACATTAAATTTAGATCAAACATTGACATCAAACAATAGGTAAATATGCAAATCAAACTGATGTCAAAAACATGTTCTAAAGCTTGTTGTTCCCATCTTTGATTGTGATTGGCTATATTGCATTCCATGCCGTTGTAAAATCCAGCATAACCTCACAGGTTGTCCTCATAACATTCTTTAACATTCCATATTACTGCGCATCGAATATTTCAAATTGAAAAAGACGGCAAAGATGTCCATTTGGCTGTTGCGTGGCAACGATTTATGTAGGAACTATACTTTGTAGTAGCGGAAGACTTACGGTTTATTATTAAACTATTTTGTTTCTAATTGTTTTTATTGATGAAACCATATCAAATATTTGTATTAACAGTTTTAGAAAAGCAATAAGCCCCGCGAGTCCGTGGTTTACGCTGATTTTAGAACAGGTAAGGGGGTTTTCGGCCCCTTACCTGTTCTAAAATCAGCGTAAACCACGGACTCGCGGGGCTTATTGCTTAAATGTCTATTTGACTTCCACACACCTATTCTCGACAACCAAAAAATAACTCAAACAGCACCTGAATGAAGATGGAGCAACATTTATTAGAATTTTAGGACACTAGAATGTAAAGAATACATTTTCAGAAACCATCACTACTTCTAGCTGAGCATCTCAGAGGACTGGACAGAACGGATCTAGATAAAACCATACTCGAAGTGATGAAGTATTACACAATTACCTATTATAACTTGGCAAAGCCTTGTTTTGCCAAAGGCTTTCTTTGGCCCTGTGCCATCCATGTTCATCATAGCCATCAACTTGTTTGTAAGAACTCTGTAAAAGGAAAAACAACAATCAAGTGAAATCAGAAACCTATATTTGTTAAGCTAAATGAACAATACAATTAAGTGACCAGAGCGGCGGAGCCTTCAAGCAGAGGACGACTGTCTTAGTTTCTCACGTTGGTGCATTTCTCAAATTATCATTAACGTTTGCACAACAATAAAGGCCTTTGCACACTGAATCCGAAATTTTCGTGTTTGTTTTTTTACGTGCAAACATTTTAGACACAAATTTTGGACTGTGTGCGATGGCCTTAAGTACATTGTTCGATCCAATCAGTACAAACTGCCCCACACAATGCTTTGTAAAATGCTTACTTTATGTCTCAAAAGCAAGTACTTATGCCAATCAACATATCAGTGCCATTTGAATGAACAGTTGATTTTACAGTTAAGTTTGTACTGCAGTTTGTCGGCAGATCATGTAATTAATTGTCATACAAGAGTATACTGATTTACAAAACAGCAATTCATTCTAGAAATGTGTAATAGAAATTGAAAAATTATTAAAGACAAACTGCATATGACAACTTATTCAATACTTCATATAATGACTAAGGCAATGACTTAATACCTAAATGTGACTATTCAACAGAGCTTTTATGATGTGAAGTTTTGACATTTTAAATTCTGATATGAGAAAGGCACCAAAGTGACTGAGAGAAACTATATTATGGATTAATTGACCTTTTCATCATATTCTTTACACAGTCCTCAAGATCTGCACCCCCAATCTTGACCAACTGAGACATCTGATAATAAAAAGAATACCTATTAGGAACACAGAAAACACTGAATATGATAGGAACAGTATTACTATTGGCCTGGCATAGTTAAACTGACCATGAGATTTTTCTTTCCTTTATCAGTCAGTTGCCCTTCCAGATTCTTGAGCTCACGCCTGCTGTTCATCTTCACCAGGTGGAACTGAGAGTCTGGGGGCTCACAGTTTTGGCCCACCTGGGACAGCTTTTCACGAATATCGGCCAGCAGATAGAGGACCCGTCTTTGGAACTCTGAAGGGCAAATCGGAATGAAAATAAACATAAGTCCCATTTGCAAAAACACCACTGTTAAATTAAAAAAAAGTAAAATAAGGAGGTATATTAACTTCCATTATCTAATGGGAATGGTTCACCACCCTCTTTGTGCTGGTTTCCCCTATGTGGAGTGTGGGACCACTGATGAGTAGACTGAGAGTGCTGGTGTGTAGAGCTGTGGTGCAGAGGGCGCGATCTGTGGCGCGGTGTGTGGGATCTCTGGCGCGGTGTGTGGGATCTCTGGCGCGGTGTGTGGGATCTCTGGCGCGGTGTGTGGGATCTGTGGCGCGGTGTGTGGGATCTCTGGCGCGGTGTGTGGGATCTCTGGCGCGGTGTGTGGGATCTCTGGCGCGGTGTGTGGGATCTCTGGCGCGGTGTGTGGGATCTCTGGCGTGGAGAGGGGGATCTCTGGCGCATAGTGTGCTGTGGAATGGAGAGCTGGAGCTTTTGTGCTGAGTGTGTGATCTTTTGGGTGTAGTTTGAGGGATGTTTAGGAGACTGTGGGACTTAGATCTAAGTCTCTTTTCTTGAACCCTTGGTGGTTTTGGCAAAGATGAACCTGACAAATGAAATACAACAAAATGGAGCAATTAGATGACGGATTTGCCGCATTAAGCACTTTCAGATAAAAAATATATGTAAAAGTTATGATGCTTAACAGTTTGCTTACTGTGTTGTGACTGTGCTTCCACACATGGTTTCTGCACATTGCCACATCCGGTTCAAGCATCATCTGAGCTGCTTTCATCCTCATATGTGTAAGAAGAGAAACAACAGTATTAACACAATGCATAGTGTCACAACATATAGTGTCACAACATATACTTTTATCCAGCACCAGAAACTATTGGCCTGCCACAATGTGCAGTTATTGTATACCTAAGATAAACCCTGGGTATTTTTTCTTCTTCACCCTCCTCACAGGAGTGCATTCTTCCTCACTTAGCTCTGCAGTTGTTGTTTGGTCGAATGCTTCACACTCTTCTCGCTTCTCTGAAGTAAATGGAACAAGCAGGCTTATAATAACTAACTTGATTTGAGTGGTAGAAAAACCCAGATTTAGCTTAATTATTTAGGTAAACTTGAGTTGATTTTGATTTTCAGCAGTGGAAACTTTTGCCAGCTGCTTGCTGGTTGTCGCATTTCTTCGGCTGATTTGGTTACATTAGCTCCTGTTGGCCAGTAAACCATGTTATCCTTCACCCAAACTTCCGGCATGACTCCCTCTTCTTCTCCCTTTGGCTCTGTCCAAACTGCCCTGACCCACATCATGAGACCTGTACAACAACCAGAACAAAATATGCAGAGATTCAGGCAACTGCAACAACTAACTTTAGGCAACTTAGTCATTCTCTGAATGTGTTGCTCTCAATCCACATAAGGGTAGCATTTCCCCCTCCACACTCAGAACAATAATTGTATACAACCTGCACACCCTGACAATGATGGTTATTGGAATAGCCCTGAGGAACATTAATTTTAGTAACATACTTACAATTCAGTTACTTGCGTTCTATATGATGCAGCATGGGGAACAAAATATACCGTGTCAGCTTCACCAGGGTTGGCTTGCAGACAGACAACTTTACGATGCAACTGCTGTTTGCTGATCAGTCGACGTCTAGCTCTGCTCATGTCACTAACACGGACGATGTTGAGCAGTTTAGAATCACAAGGATCATTGAAGAAACTCTCTGTGTGGCATTGGCGTAGGACATCACAAACCAAGGTGCCTTCTTCGCGTATTTCCTTCACAAATACAAAGTCCTTGTTCTGAAGGATGAAACAACAATCTCGTGGTCTTGTGGAGATGCGAGTAAAGCTCTCTCTGGTAAAAGGCCTACATTTTGTAGAATGATCTAGTTCTGCTAGACGTTTGGCAACCTGGGCTATAGGATTGCGAGATTGTCTGACCATTTTCTTTAGAGTCTGCAGGTAGTTCTCAAATGGAAAGCATGAAACATCATTCAGTGATCTACAAGTGTTCTACATCATCTGCTAAGTGAGTTAGTGAGTGCACATTGTACACAGTGAAGGTGTTTCCATATATATCCTCACACTTCCTCACATAGTATATGAGTTGCTCTCTGACATAGTCCAAGTGTTCCTCACGCTTTGCATCATCAGAATTGAACAGTATTGACACCGCAACCATCAAGGAAAGAAAGTGATTGTATACAGCATGTGAAACTACTCTTCTCAGAACCACTGGTCCAGTACAAAGCAGAAACTGTCTGAGTTCTGTAGCCTTCCACCTGTCCAATTCCAGTAAACTCCTAGGCTGCCGAACAAACTCACTAGGAAGTTCTCCATTCAATGCCATGAGTTTATCCTCTCTTATCTCATTCCTTTTCTGAAAAGACAGTCTGCATGTGTTGGGTCCTCCCTTCATGTAGTGAAGCATTCTCCTAACAACACCCAAACACGCCAAGTGCATGTAGTCCAATGCAAATGGTCGAATGCATGGAATCCCAGCTAGGGTCAGTGGGGATTTCTCAATTTGGTGGTCTTTGTAGGCGAGTCTACCAAATTCTGCTTCAGACCTTGCAACAACACCAGGTGCTGTAGCACCGAGAACAACTCGTCCCACATATGTGCCTCTAACTGTGCAGCGCTCACAAGCGAAGGAGCTATAGACCAATTATCACCCTACGTCACACAACTGTCAAGCAGGCTCAACTGCGCATGTGGGTTGCAAAAGACAAACTTCTCCCCGTTCTATTACTCTTGGAGTGTCGTTCAGGTCATCATATATCTCTGGCCACTGGATTGCAGGGCTTGATATTAACTTTTTGAGGCTCTTGGCCTTTGGACAAATACATTTACGTTCACTTGTCTATGCACAAAAGTCATTTGACCCCGATACCCTTTAATAGCCTGTCCAAGTGATCGGGCAAAACTAGCCTGGCTAACGGAGGTCGCTTTCTCAGGCAAATGACGAATGAAACAGACAGGTTAAAGAAATCCGAGATTCTGGCTATCTTCACCAGACTCGTATCTACATTAGGCAGTCCTCCCTGACGTTTCTGGTGTAGAATGGAGTGAAATACAACATTGTGCACACTGCCAGTGAGCGAGTCTGACTGAGGCTAACGTCAAAACAGTGTAACTGGGATGTAGTCTCACTCAGAAATTCCCATCTCTTGAAAGCTGCCCTGCTTGACTTTTTGTGGAATGTAGAATTGACTGTAAAAGTGTAAAATTATAAACTTTGTGACATGACATGAAGACATGGTTGCCGCTCGACTATATGCGGTCTGTACCGGGCGACATTCTCATTCTGATTTCAAGACTTTCGTGACCCAAATCAAAATTCTGATGCGACAGATCATTGGGTAATCGCTTTCTCTCCTATAGGCATGTCCTCCTCGATGCTTTTGGTCTTTTTAAATCTAACTATTTGTATTATCCGTGTGGTCCTTTTGCCATTTAAAATGCTATCCTTTCCCGGTTTTCTGCAGCCACAGTGCGCGCGCATCCCGATTGTTTACAAACAAATAATTGGTCTATTGTGATTCTTTATACACTTCAGGAATTATCTGGCTGGTGCATCACAAATGAAGGCTTTTACAGTCACTTGAAGGGTTTTCTCTCCATGGACTATGCCATCTTGCTTAAGTTGCTTCAACTCCTGAAGAAAATCAGACAGGTAATCTTGAACTGGGCTGGGTTTTGCCTTTCCACAATAGAGTGCCACAATAAAGGGTGCAAAAGCCTGGAAATTTCACAGGATTGGCCACATCTGCATATTTGATGATTTAAACAGTGGAATACCATCAATGTTGATGCACATGTCCATGCGATCTTCATGGAATTCAGGGCACTGGGCTAAAACTTTCAAAATGCCAGATGTAATACCAAAGTAAGCATATTGTTCACCACACATTTCAACTATTGCCACTCTTTTAGGGGTCTTCAGCAGTGTTCTGGCATCCTTGGGGAGGCGATGTCCTTGGCGCCTAATTTCTAATAGTTCATTTAGTGCAGACCGCTTGCATTTGTTGGTAGCTGCCCAAGATGCAACTTCTTCAACCAGATCAGGAGCCATTTCCTCTGCAGAATCCTCAGACAGATTGTCAGCAACCTCAGAGTCAGTTTCAGAAGACAGCACTAATACATCAGAGTCGTAATACGAGATGTTGGCATCAGCTGAAGGTGACAAACAAACAGTTGTGTCCTCACTGGACTGAGCCCTCAGCAACACATCTGCATCACTGCTATTTGAATCATCAGCTGCAAGAGCCAGCACTTCAGCATGATGTTTCCGCCAATTTCTGTGGTATGCCATCACACAAAGTTTAGCTGCAAAAAAGCAAACTAGTTTTCAAAGCGCAGTTTATTATTAATCTACTAATATTTCATTTTATCGAATATTTTGTTTTATATAACTAATTACTTTTTTTTTCTAATTTTTTAATAATTTGTATTATTTAAATTCATTCCTTTCATTTATTAAACAATTTGTTGATTTACGTCATGAAAAACGTATAACAGTCTGTCAAGTGCTATAATTTTGAATTCAGGATCAAGCTGATACATAACGACTGGCCAGTTAAAACAGCGTTACTTGAAACTGAAAATTATCTAAAATGGCGGAGAGATCTCCGCCATTTTAGATAATTTTCAGTGCTACACTGCATTCTGCGCGCTTATGTGTAAAGTGCAGTAAAATCATGGGAGCTGCCTGTTTATAAGTTATTAGTTCAACTAACGTAAAATTAACATTTACCTCTTTGACATTTAAAAGCCATAGCTTAACCCATTCTAGACTGAGTTTCAAATATTTCCAAAAGTCCCCACAGTGCAAGTTATTTTTCCAAAACTGTGGGCTAGCTAGCTAGCTTAGCTGACGCTAAGTGACCTAGCATTATACTCGTAGCAATACTACCATGCTAATGTTACTGGCTACTACTAAAGCATTTGTAGCGTAGTTTTTGTCTATGGGAAAATATTCAATTGCACTTTTTCCGAATTACATCGACATTACTGTGGCAAACGGACACATGTGACGCCACTCCTTTTTACACAGCTTCAACTGGCCTAGCATTATTCAGGCTACATTAGCTTTCACTGGCGGGAGATTAGAGCTATAGCATACACAAAAAGTACCAGAAATAGTAGCTAAATGTTTCATTAAAACACACGTTCTTCGAAGTTTAACTAATGTTTTACATTTCATGAGATGTCAGCACATTTACCCACCTGATTAAAAGATGATGAGCTGAACACAGTTCACGATGATGTGAAAATATTTTCCGTTGACGTTGGGTCGTTCCTTTGGGTCCATGGATTCTCGCGGCTCACACACGACCTTGTCATAACCAGAAACTATTAACACAGTGTCATCTACAGGTGTGGTTTAAAACAGCAGAGAAATCCTTATTAAATGGGCATTGTGTCTAGATCTGTTGAACTGCAAAAAGGAAATCAGTTGTAGTAAAAAAAATGGTAGTTTTTGTTTTTCAGACATCAAATGTCAATTTTTTTTTCACTGTGAAACATTAGACCTACTGTAAATTTAACACTAATTAACACTTTCCAGTTTCACATTTGGGAACAATTGTGATAGCCATTGCCGTCCAATCACCAATGTATTTCTGAAAACTGCCAGATACTCATGACAATAAGCTATTAAAGCACAATATTAGCTAAAAGAATGAATGTACACGGTTCAAAAGGAGGTGTGCCAAAAGGGTGCGTTTTGGGAAAAATGCTACTTCAACTTCATTAAGCTGTCGATTAATATAAATGTATAAATATAATAATATTATATAATCCTAAGTAAACATACTAATCATTGATGTCAATCTGATGTCTGTATTACATCAATTTCTACGTCTAAAATAACAAGATTAATTTATGTCAATCGGACGTCAAACATATTGGCCTACATATACATAAAACCAATTTATGTGTGGGATTAGTTTCCTATTTTTCCCCAGCTACCATTGGAATAAATTGCCATACGAACTGAATTTTAAATTATGTTATACAGCATCTTGATCAAGTCTTGACTAATATTGGACCTCAAATTGATATCAAGGTGCCCGCTGAGTAGGATTAGTAGAGCCCAAAATTACAAGGTGAGAGTGGAGTTGTATACGCTTGGGAGACGGTAGGTGGGGATGGGGGTTTAAATCGAGATTCCTACTCAGTGCTAATACTTAAAAATGAACCATAATATAGAATTTCTTAGAGGGAATCAGTAGCCTGGCTCTGCCGTCCAACGTACTTCCGCTCAATCTTGATTTTGCTTCTGTACTCGGTCTGGCCATTCAGTACGTCAGTAAATTTTGCAGGTACATTTTTAACCGGTCGATCAGCGAACAGAGGGAGTGGCTGAGAACGATGATGTTGATATTGTGCGCTACTTTGTGTCGTAATTCCGTACAGGCGGCGGAGAAAGATGCGAGCGAAGCCATTCGGTCTGTTGTGGCAACGCTGCCGAATATCCAACAGCTAAAGCCGGAGCAAGAAAAGTTTTGCTGAGTTTTGTTGGTGGCCATGATGTGGCCCTCCTCCCGACGGGGTTCGGGAAAAGTTTGATATTCCAGCTACGGCAGCTAGCTCTGTTACAGTAGTGGTGAAGGAATTGGCTAAGGCGAACGCTAGCAACTGTAAAAATAATTTTACAGTTGTACAGTCAATTTTACATTTTAAAAAGTCAAGCAAGGCAGCTTTCAAGAGATATGGGAATTCTGCTTTTAGCCAGCTGGTCCGATGGTTTTTCTGATTTGTTTAAACTGGCACTTGAGACTGCTTGACAGTTGTGTGACGTAGGGTGATAATTGCCTATATGCCACGGTGAGCTGACGTACTTCCGCCTAAAACTCTCAGTCACCACGTTTACTTCCGCTGCAATATAATCTAATGTTACCTAGATTGTAGAGGACAGTGTATTGGGTACGTGGCTACGTGGAAAATGTAGTGAGCTAAGCTACCAGTAAATGTAGCAAGCTAAGTCTCCATGTGATGTCGATTTAACCTGTAGCGTGTATCGAGCTACTTTTGTTGTGCTTGTTAGCTTTGAAGTAGCTCGCTACATGAGAAGCTACAGGTTGAATCGACATCACATGGACAGTCGACATGCCAAACGTGTTCAAACGTCATGCCAGGTGAATTCTTCTGTGGTTAATATGAGGATAATGTCTACCGGAACCTGCAATGTTAGTGAAATTCATGACAAAAGATAGTTGGGAATGCATCACATTTGTTTACAACTTAATAAAGGTTGACTTTTCCTCATTGATCGGTAGCACTGACACCTAATTGTTAGCCCTACCAGACCCTGGTTTGAAACTGTGATTAACATTGAAGTACGGTTAAATACATTATACCAATAAGACACTGGACAAAATACAACAGTAATAAGGATGATTAGTGCAACTGAGCGTTACAGTAGCGTCGTTAGCTACTCTCGCTAACATGTACGCTAGGCAAACACCTAATTTTAACCGTACCTTCATAATTATGGACATAATTCGAAACGTAGAGTTTAAATCCTTTGTCCTTTCTTGCGGTGGCTGTGGCTGAATTAGCCTGGATCATTCTGCTCACATCTGTCAGGGATTTTGTTGGGAGATCCAGGAGTGAGCGGGTGAAAAATGCAGCCATTGTTGTTGCGTTGACAGAGAGACAGGAAGTGAACGTGGTGGCTGAGACCGTGGAGTGGAAGTACGTGGCATATAGGCAATTGGTCTATAGTTTTAAACTTCAACCGAGTACCCGCCTACAAGGAAGTCAACGCTTGTCAATGGAGAGCGAGGCCAGACTCTGGCTGTGTCTACTACCGCGCACTTTATGAAGTACACTGCAATACAGTGCCCTGCAAAACAGTGCACTCACATATTCATATTCGCTGATAAGTGCTGTCTCAAATGGAACACTTACGTCCAATTTATACTTAGGTCGCAGACACTTTTGAAAAGGTTGCCGACAGAAATGGCGTCACGGTCGACACTTAACCATCGCTTGAAAGTGTCGCCTACCAGGAGAAATTTCTAGCGCTGATCGTCACATAGTGTTGCGCAAGTGTGATTGGCTAGATAGACGGCACGCGTCGTTGACTGCATTGTTTTGAATTTTCGGTGAACGCTCAACAGCTGTTTAAGATGGAAGAAATAAAGGAGAGATTGGCACAGCCAATTAGAGAATGGAGAATGGAGAATGGAGAGCGAGGCCAGACTCTGGCTGTGTCTACAACCGCGCACTTTATGAAGTACACTGCAATACAGTGCCCTGCAAAACAGTGCACTCACATATTCATATTCGCTGATAAGTGCTGTCTCAAATGGAACACTTACGTCCAATTTATACTTAGGTCGCAGACACTTTTGAAAAGGTTGCCGACAGAAATGGCGTCACGGTCGACACTTAACCATCGCTTGAAAGTGTCGCCTACCAGGAGAAATTTCTAGCGCTGATCGTCACATAGTGTTGCGCAAGTGTGATTGGCTAGATAGACGGCACGCGTCGTTGACTGCATTGTTTTGAATTTTCGGTGAACGCTCAACAGCTGTTTAAGATGGAAGAAATAAAGGAGAGATTGGCACAGCCAATTAGAGAATGGAGAATGGAGAATGGAGAGCGAGGCCAGACTCTGGCTGTGTCTACAACCGCGCACTTTATGAAGTACACTGCAATACAGTGCCCTGCAAAACAGTGCACTCACATATTCATATTCGCTGATAAGTGCTGTCTCAAATGGAACACTTACGTCCAATTTATACTTAGGTCGCAGACACTTTTGAAAAGGTTGCCGACAGAAATGGCGTCACGGTCGACACTTAACCATCGCTTGAAAGTGTCGCCTACCAGGAGAAATTTCTAGCGCTGATCGTCACATAGTGTTGCGCAAGTGTGATTGGCTAGATAGACGGCACGCGTCGTTGACTGCATTGTTTTGAATTTTTGGTGAACGCTCAACAGCTGTTTAAGATGGAAGAAATAAAGGAGAGATTGGCACAGCCAATTAGAGAATGGAGAATGGAGAATGGAGAGCGAGGCCAGACTCTGGCTGTGTCTACAACCGCGCACTTTATGAAGTACACTGCAATACAGTGCCCTGCAAAACAGTGCACTCACATATTCATATTCGCTGATAAGTGCTGTCTCAAATGGAACACTTACGTCCAATTTATACTTAGGTCGCAGACACTTTTGAAAAGGTTGCCGACAGAAATGGCGTCACGGTCGACACTTTTAACCATCGCTTGAAAGTGTCGCCTACCAGGAGAAATTTCTAGCGCTGATCGTCACATAGTGTTGCGCAAGTGTGATTGGCTAGATAGACGGCACGCGTCGTTGACTGCATTGTTTTGAATTTTCGGTGAACGCTCAACAGCTGTTTAAGATGGAAGAAATAAAGGAGAGATTGGCACAGCCAATTAGAACATATCCACACCTTTATAATGCCTCTCAAAATTCACTACAGCCATTTTCTCCGATAGATCACCTAGGCTACAAAGCGTAAACAATGTAACCATAGTTATGTGTTTGCCGAAGTATAAATGCAGTAGTGATGGGCTGCTCGGCACAAAGGTGTCGATACTGTTCCGACACATTCAACACTCACTGCATCGAAACAACGTTTCGAGACGGGTTTCAAAAACACTCCCGGTCACGTGTCAGTGTTTCGAAATGTTTTGTGACGTGATCTTGAACGAAACCTGTCTGGTACTTGCCAAAAGTGTCGTGTCGGGGGCATGAGGCGGCAGAGCCACAAAGGTTTTGAATGCGTGAGACAATGGCGTGAAATAAGTGCCAGGACATGGAGCTCTGTGATAGAATATCTGTGTACTTGTAGAAAAGATTTGTAACTTGTTAAAAAAAGTGTTGTCTTGTAGAAGGAGGCGGGATCACCGCTCCCAAAACCATCTCTAAGCCAATCAAATATAGAAAAGTGAGATTTGTGAGTTTCCTCAAGGATCACAATGACTCTTGCTTAGAGACTTGTTGCTCTTGTGGTTAGTGGTAACTGAGTTACATTTTTGGACTAGCTGTGATATATTGTTTTTAATGTTGCTTGTTTTTCCACAGGCACACTTGCACTTCATGTTGTTTAATTGTAACTTGTTTAACTACATGCTCTTATGGTTCTTCACTTTGGCACTTATTTTGATTGTTCACAATATGTGCTTCATGTTTTGGCTACTCGCAATGTTTTGGGGCTATCTTGTTGTTATTATCAGTGACCTATGCACTTTAAAGCTCTCTCTTGGAAGTCGCTTTGGATAAAAGCGTCTGCTAAATGAATAAATGTAAATGTAATGAGACAGTTTGAGACAATTACAGAACGTTATATATAACCTATATATGAATGTGTAACCACTGTATACTGAGTTTATCGTCTCAAACTTTTCGAAAATTATATATGGGCTTAATTGAATTGTTAGAATGAAAGCCATCTCTCCCATATCTGATACCACGCTATCTGCATTGCAGGACGGCTATAATTCCGTTCAACCACAAGGTTCGTCAACATTAAGATGTGGAATTAGCTAGAGGTATGTTAGTTATGCCATATTCATAGTTGCCAGCAGATGTCGCTGTTGGCTAAAGGTTTCGAGCGTTTCAAAGGCCCCGACTCCAATGTTTCAATTGCCTCGGTCTTTCGAAAAACCCAATTTGTCCATCACTAAAATGCAGCAGCCTGAGCGACACTTTTTTTTTCCGTCGGCGACCATTTCAAAAGTGTTGGCGACATAAGTATAAATTAGGCTTTACGTTAAACACTTGGTGGAAGTGACGGACGCAAATCTGCCACACCCGCAAAACCTGCCAAAATTAACGCGCTTCTCCACTCAAGTGGAAAAAGCTGGCGAAAGGGCTCCTCCTTTTCCGCTACGTAGCCAAGATAGCGCCCGTTTAGGGCGAGTAGTGTCCATCGCATAGAGTTAATAGGTGCGTTCGAAATGGACTGCGGCTGCATGAAACGACCGGCGAGAGTAGCAGCTTGCAGTCGGGGAGGAGTTGAAAACGGCTCTGTGAAGTCGGACATTCCAGCTTCTCGTGGTTTGCTGCGTTGATGTCAGTCATGGCCGATCAAGCGCTGTTTGCTTACTTTACTTTATTCATAATTTAACTTAGTCTTTCCGTTAGTGAAGAGGCTGACTAAAACCCTTTCTTCAACACATTTTTTATTCAATTAAACTTTTTTGAGCGTTGGCAAAACTGAAGGTGTCCGAAAATTCCACAACACGCGTCAAAGTTGTCGTGTGTGAGTCTGGTTAATCATGAAATAGCTGTGTCGTTACTTGAACCCGTGCAGTTGCTCTTGAGAAAATGCGCTCGGCTACACAGCCGGCAGTTCTCGAATCGATCTCACGGTACTTTGATGGCGACGTCACAGTGACGTGTCCTCGGCGCCGTCTCAAGTCGGACAAAAAGTCTAACCAGAATGCACTTTTTCAAGTCAGCCGTCTGCAGCCGGCTGCGGCGCCGCATGAAGTCGGGTCATGTCGAACGCACCTAATATAACTAGAGTAAGCTACTATTGTCTTCCAAGATGGTGTCCCCATTCATTTCTATGAAAAGTGCTCAGTGGCGCAGTGAGGCAAGCGAGAGCGCGAGACTGGGCGCGGCCATATTTCCACTTCCGTGTCTTCCGGTCTAGCTTTAAACAGTGGCTCTTTTTTCCCTAGCTCCGAGACCTCGTGCACGCTTGCAACTAGCTGTACACGTCATACTTTGCGACAACCAGTCGCGAGCATAGATTTATATGGTTACGAGCGTGTAAGCTAATCTAGGCAGAATCTATGGGCAGAAAGTCCAATAAGGATCAGAGACATGATGCAAACTTAACGGAAATGTATTCTGTCACTGTATAGTATTCCTTCTACTTGTTTTTTAGAAATAGGCTATAGGGCTAAATATAGGGCTATTCTAGATGGAACTCATCACATATGTTGCTTTTTTTCTTCGTGATATGAGTAGGCCATATGATTGTATCGGATGAAATAAACTGTTAACATGAACAGCTATGTCGTTGTTCTCGCCAGGCAAAGAAAGCGTAGTTATTTTGGTAACCAAAATTTTCCATAATGCAGACTTACCATAGCTTACTTTCAACTTTATATTCAAACGAAATGCCACGAAATTCACACTGCCTTCAATTTCACATCAGTGTCGAAATGTGACCTGTGTTTTATATGTTCAACCTAGAAAACCAAACGTCTATTAATGGATGTAACGTGATCTAACAAGACGTGTTAATAATGTAATAAATAAAAGCCGAGAAGTGTGTCTAAAATATACTTGTTTTAACATTTGCCTTTGAAAGGGGCATATTCATAGAACCATATAGGCTATACGACTATACCCCCACTTACCATCAGATGTAAGTGGGGGTATAGTCACTGAGGACCTTCATTGTCCCACAAAAGCAGTCTGGCAAAAAGAATAATGGGTGTGTTTAACAAAAGCTTCTGAAGGCAAGACTAACATTATTTAAATATATATCCTTTCCTAATGTGGTTAACAGTTAAAGTATTCATCTTCGTCTTTGCTCCAGATAGACATGTCAACAATCTATGCTCGCGCTTAACATGATATATTTGCCATCATGTCATGAACGTTTTTACGAAAAATCTAATCCGTTTTAAAATAACGGGAATAAACTATATTAACAACATTTCATGTATGTGTGACAACAATTTGCTAAACTTGCTACAACAAAGCAGGCAACTCAAGCCATTTCTACCTGTGCTCATTCAATATAAGTCTATGGCTCATTCAGCTCAATGTAAATCGGCTATCGGCCAATGTGAACTATTGTGCTCGTGCCCTGTTAGTATCCGCCAGCACATTTGCAGGCAACTTTCATTGACGTAAGCAAATAAATGGGGTGCTAGTTTAACCATTTCGGATTGGTCTCAAACTTAGCAAAAATCGCCAGGTTCGAGAATCCAGCAAAAATTATTGGGGGAAATAATTTTGTAAATGTTGACTGGAGTTAATAGAATAAAAACGACCGGAAGAGTTGGAAACCTAACCGTAATGCAATACCACCTATATCCACCGGGGCCGTTGCTTCAAGCCGAGGGGCGAGGGGTGGGGGCTTGGTCCATTGTTGTACACTGTTTTTTTGGACCGTTTGCAGTGCGCCATCCGGGTACTTTCAGTGCACTGAATTATTCTGGTTTTGTGAGTGAGGCGTCCTAAGCACTGAAAGTCAGTGCTCGAAGTGCACAAGTGCGCGGTATTAGACACAGCTTCTCTGTACAAATGAAATGTACGAGAGTCTGGTTAGGACCAGGCTAGGGAATCAGAGCCGTAGCTTTATATATCATAAGCTGACACTAGAGGGAAGTATTCTTTCATGGGATTCACATTGGAAAGTAGCTATGCATATTCACATGACCATATACACAGAATGCACAACCAATCAGGAAATATTGTGCAATATGATATTTATTTCCTCCATTAAATTTTGGTTTCCATACAAGAGCATTGTTGACCTAGAGGGCAAAGTGCAGTCACAAATACTTATATTCCTTTTATCTCAATAATCTGCTCTTAAAAGTAAAATGATCTGTAGCACAAAATTACAGCAACATAGAGAGAGCATGAAAGTAAGTTAACAAAAAATAAGTGGACAAGTCTGTTACTATGGAGACTTAAACAGGAGCAGGCACCATGCCTGGAGTCGCTGACAACCTGCATGTTTACAGAAATCTCATCCCAGGCCTGTTTCCACCCGCTCACCTACCCACTGTGTTCCTGCTATGGTCCCTCCCAGCTGACCTGGGACCAGCCGGGGACACACTGAAACTGATAACGATGAGCTTGGTGTCAGTCTTAGACGGGTACTGGGGGTGTTATCGGCCTTGCTGTGACCTTGGATTGTTCCACACAACTTGACACGACCAGGAAAGCTGGTTCAAGCACTCAGCAATCTTAAGACCTGGATCCCAGACACAATATCCCAGCCCTGACCCCACCCGAGTAGCTATCTGA
Organism: Hypomesus transpacificus; assembly: GCF_021917145.1. NCBI lineage: Eukaryota > Metazoa > Chordata > Actinopteri > Osmeriformes > Osmeridae > Hypomesus > Hypomesus transpacificus. The sequence goes on from NW_025814041.1 coordinate 949,206, forward strand.
TTAAATACAGAGACAGAGATCACTCCACCTGCCCTTTCAACCCCAAACTCCCCATCCCTGGGCAGTCTTAGATGGTTCTCTCAGCCAGCCTCCAGATGTAACCCCACCACCTTCCCCCAACTCTGTTGGATGAGAACCAGGGGTCGTTTCTGGGCTGGGTTAGGGGCCATGTTTGAGCCTCCTGGATGTTCGATGCACTGTGGGACCAGACAGCATCACATTACAAACATAGCACGCCCTGCAGGTCATCCTGTGTACCACATCAACAGTCACATCCTGTGGCTTGTTAGATTCCTCTACGTCAGAATAGTGTAAAGTTTCTAAGCAGATAGTGTATAAATTTACAGCCTGAGAATCTCTTCATTTATACACACATGATGCACAAACTATGCAATATTAATTTAATCCAGCATTAAATCACAGAGGCTTAGTAATAAATTCATGTGACTATCAGTTGCTAAAAGTTTCAAATATGCTCTAAGGAATATGGATTACGTCATTTATATAAATTTCAAAAATAGAGAGAATGATATCCTGTTACATCATTTACGTGGAAAAGAAAACTAAAAACAACTTGAGACAGAATTAATATATTATATTGCTTCTTAACCATATCTTTCTGTCTCTCTCTGAATGCCCTCTCTCTAAGTATGATATCACACATAATAATATACCCTCTCAATAAATATCTCTACATCATCAAAATATACTGTGCCCGTGATTCTTAACATAAGATCTTTTTCCAAACGTGCCCTCAACGGTGAATACTGATGAACCTGGTAATAAACACTATCTCTGTATCTTCTACCTATCCCCAATAGAGCTTCTAATGTTGTTACTCAGTTGGTCCACATCACAGTAACATCCCTCCCCTCCCAGTAAGACCCCCACCCCTCCCATCCTACACTGACACGCTCACATCCACCTCTACAACAAGACTAATCTAATGTGTACTGTGCTCTGAAATGAATATTCAACAAATGTTTTAATTATAGCGTGGATTCTCCTGATGTCTTTGAGAGGTTTTTCATACATTAAGGAGGTGTGGTGAGTTCTGTACTGTGGCAGAACGCTGGAGAGAACTCGATGGGAAATATAAACTGCTACTTTCAGATCTGGAGCATTTATTACATTAGGATATGGTCAAACACTTGAGTATGTTTGATTGTGTTACCTACTGCAATGGAACCAATTGATCAGTCCTGTTACAATTTTTGAGACGATAAAACACACATAAATCACTTTCATGTAATGGATCTTTGTAATTGACCCATATCTGCTCCTTAATCAATCCATAGAGATCCAAATGTGTTTGGACCTATCTGAAGGGCTGTAGATCCTCTGCCTTTCCGCAATATAGTGTGAAAACAAACACGATATACTTTCTTTTAAAGTGATAAACTACAGGTTTATAAAACTTACTATAAGTTAGACACCAGTAGGACTACTAGTGAAGTCCACAAACAGAGCACTTGATGCAGACCTGTCAGTGTGTATCAGAGCGTCACTGCAATATCAATACCTCATCTCTAACACAAGAAGTTCTCTCTAGTTTGTACGTCTTCTTGACCACTAGCCTATGTCTTCATTATTATCAAACACAACCAAACACCATCATTAAATAAGGATTTAAATAGTATCATACACAAAACACAGGAGCAGAAAAGTCTAGCCAGTTGACCTACTGTTGTATCTTGGTTCTCAAACCTTTCTTATGTGTTGTCAGAAACAGTGCATACACTTTAGTCAAAGTATTAAAGTAGTCCATTACTTGATTGCTCCTTGGTTGTTCAGGTTTACATCCACCGTATTCTGCAGCAAGCTTAGGGACCTAATGATATGATGTATTCTAAAACTCACTCCTCACTCCCCTTCCTTCACAACTCTCCTCTAGATCTATCAAAACAGTAAAGGTATATCAGTTATATAATATCTGCTTCACTTTGCCAACCATTTTGTTTAAGCTTGGCCCATTCCTCTCAGAGGACATACAGCAGGAGGCAGTGAGGGTATAGAAGGATGATGGTTACAATTCTGATGGATTGCCGGCCCGGTTCTCTGCCATGCATGTTTTAAACACCAGGGGGAGCAGTTGGCACACGTTTTAGCTTCCTGCGGAAGACGCAATGATTCATATGTCAAACCTCAACTGAACACAACCGATTTTTTACAATTAAAATATACAGAAAAATTGTGATGGTGATATATAACTAATGTGAACTTCTCATCTCTATACCAGTTCAGTGATGAACCCGGTGTGTCCTACTTGGGCAAAGTCTTAGATGCAGGGTTCTCCAGTATAGCCTGCTACCTCAGGAATGTGTAGGACAGAGAGCCATACCACACAGATCCCTAGTTGGGTCCCCTGGAGCCCCAGTGTAAACCCTTCTTTATTCCTGATAAGCTATTCCACCAGCTTTCTAGCAAAGATAGAGTAGAAAAACAAATCTTCGGCAATCCTTTTTTTGTTTTTTTTTACATCCAAATGAGGTGGATTATCAAAAGTTTTGTTTTTCTTTCAAAACTCCCATAGCGACGAGCTTCTTCTTCTTTTGATTCTGAACTGTATATTCCACAACATAAGGGTTTCTTATCCTGTTGTATCTTTCCTGTTCCTGTCACCTGGGACCCTCGCCCTCCAGATGAGGAATGTTGTGCTTATCCAGGAACTGCAGGGTAGCCTGATGTCACACTCCCTACTGTACTGTGTGTGTATATGAACTCCTAAGCATTAGAATAATTATACAGTTCAAACAATATATTTTCAGGTCAGAGTCAAAAGAAAGGGTGACGACGGATGGATCAAAAGTAGAGAAGAAGCTAGTTTTGAAGCAGTGGTGTGGTGCTGGACGAGTAGACCCCCATCCTCATTCCACAATCTTTCTCTCTCCTCCTCCTTCTCTTCCTGTGTGTCTCATCTCTCCACTAGCAGCTCTCATTCTCCTATTCTCTCCTCCTTCTCCTCATCCTGTAGGTCTCATCTGTCCAGTAGCAGCTTCAGAGCTCTCTCAATGTTCATACGATGGCCCACACGCGTCACGCCCAGGTCGATGAGGTCGTCCTTCTGCAGGCTGGGCAGGTGACTTCCCTCAATGTCGTTATCCATGAAGGCGTCCTTGTGTTCCGCCAGGTTCAGGCTCTCCAGCCAGTCTGCCACATCGTGCTTGCTCCACATCAGCACGGGCTTGGTGGCAAAGGGCTTATTGGAGGGAGCCTGTATGAGAGTGAGTGGCGAGGGTGAGCGGCTGCGTCCCATACCCAGGCTGAGGGGGGGCGTGGGCAGGCCAAACACGTCTGTCAGGGTGGGGCTGGTGGCAGAGGAGACAGGGAGGGAGGAGGAGGCACAGCCCAGGCCTGAGTCCGGGGGAGAGAGGATGGGGCTGGGGGCATGCGAGGGGCATGGGGGGAGGCTGGAGGGGGAAGGCGTGTTTTGACTCAGCTGGGAGAAGGTGACGGTGGTGTTACGCTGTGTTCCTGAGGACAGGGACACACACTCAGGACCCCTGCAGAGAGAGAAAGATGGGGAGAGAGATGAGACAGAGGGGGAGGGAGTGAGGTGAAGAGAGAAATGAGAGGAGGCAGGCAAAGAAGAGAAAGAAAAAGGGAGATGTGGGATGAGAAAGGTAGAGAATGACAGAACAGTGGATAGAGAAGAATGGAGAGAATATATTGGTCAGAAAATGTCAGGTGATGTAATAGGGCTGAAGACAGAGCAAACCATAACAGTATAAATGACCCAGTGTGACAAGCATCAAAGATATTCCTCATCTAGGCCAGTGAATTTTTAACTACGCAGTAAACAGCTTCTAATTCCATCCAGCCTCCCTCCCTCCCTCCGTCCGTCCGTCCAGCACGAAAAGATGGATGCTGCATTATGCTTTGATGTGTGATCTCCAGTGAAAAGAAAAGAGAGTACATAACAGAGAAGAGAGGACAAGAGAGTCAAGTAGAGGAGAAGAGAGGGGAGAAGTTAGGAGAGGAGAGTTCACCTGACAGGCCTGCTGGAGCATGAGACTGTGACAGGCAGACTCTCCCTCGGCCCTCAACTACACTGACTTGTGCAAACACTGCAGATACCTGTACCTGTGTGTGTATGCGTGTGTGTTGGAGAGGGAACAAGAGAGTGATAGAGAGGGAGAGAGAGAGAGAATGTGGGATGGATGGAGTTTGCAGCAGGAAAAGTGGAACATCTATCCAGAGAGATAAAAAACCAGCACAATCTCTGTGACGTGAATCTGATCTCTCGTGTTGACTGAGTCTACTCAGGTTGACCTGATCTACTTCAGCTATGACCCCTCTCCTCCATGCTACCACAGACTGACCAGCTGAGAGAGCCTGGTTAAGCATGGCAGACCACAGCTTTCCATAATGAATGAGGGAGCCAGTGGGGGAGGAGGAAGTGGGTGATGGTGGGGGAGGAGGAGGGGGGTGATGGTGGGGAAGAAGGCTGGTGATGGTGGGGCAGGAGGATGAGGAAGTGATGGTGGGGAGGAAGAGAGGGGTGATGGTAGGAGAGGAAGTGTGTGAGAGAAATGCTTCATCAGATCTGGAAATTCTGATCTGGTTTAGGTACTTGACCACACACACACAGGCACAAACAATCAACTTAGCAACCCACTGTAAATCTATCTGAACTCTCTTCATCTCTCCATCTCCTCTTCCCTCAGTAGAGACTGGCACAATGGATTGACAGGACGAACAGGAGGGCAAACCTGTAGAGCTAACCTGCATGGTTTGCACAGGACAGATGACGGAGGCATGTCACACACACACACGCAGTACACACTCTCACAAACAGGCACAATAGCACACACACAGTAATCACACACACAGTACATAAAAAGCCACAATGACACAGAAACATGCATACCTACACGCACACACGGGCATACACACACACACACCTCACCCCATTCAGGAATACCATGTCTCCCACTCTGATAATCAGACTGACGTCATCCAGCCTGCTCTCAAGGCTGCTCTCATATCCGGTTGCTAAGCAACACTTTCCTTCTCGGTCAGAACACACACAGAAATGTGTGTGTACATACGCACGAGCGCACATACAGACACAAACACATACATGCAAACACACACAAGCAATCATACATGTGCATATGCACTTATAAACATGCGCACGCACACAAACATACACAGAAACACATGTTCATATCCACAAACACACAAGCCCCCCTATTTTGACGATCTGAAACGCAAGTATCAAAACGCAAAGCGCAAGTAACTTTGTGGGCGGGACTTCAGCTTGGTTGTTATTTTGCCGGTGGGATAAATGACTTTGCGCCTGGCGCAAATCTAAAAAGGGTTGGTCTGAAGTAGCTACATTACTAATGGGTGTGGTCTGGGCGTAACGTGCAATAAACCAATCAGAGCATCATCTCACATTCCCTTTAAGAGCAGCGCTTGTTCTATGGCGAATTGCTATTATAACGGCGGATTTGCCAGGCGCCAGCGGTTCACAGCCGAGGAGACCGACATTCTCGTCAGGGCCGTAAAAGATAGAGAAGTGACATTGTATGGGAAAGGCAGAGCAGTTTTCTTGTTGCCCACTCATGCTGCTCATTCAAATTATTATTCTCATTTTTACGCTATTAAATTGTTTTAATTGTTATGTTTTGTAATTGTTTAGTTCTTAGAATTAGTTTAACTAATGTACTTTTGTACTTAATTTATACCCGTATATGTTTATTGTTTGCACCTTCCTGCCACAGTAAATTGCGTATTTTTGTAACATGGCTACATGGTGAATAAACCAAATTCTGATTCTGATGGGCATGGGAGAAGAAACCTAACCAAATTAGCTTCGGTTAAACAGTCATGGGAGGAAATTGCCACAGTTACAAATCAAGTTCACATACATAGACATTTCTCATGAAAATATTTGTATAATCATTGAAGAAATGTAACACGCCATAAATCAAAACAATGTAACGTAGCTTCGCAGATAGAAGACCCTGGCCTTGCCAGCAGTGGGCACGGACCAAGCTTGCGCCCTTAAAATAGCATCTCAATAATGCGCCATTGACTTTAGACCACGTTTTTCCTGGTCAGTAGCGGAATTGTTTTTCGGAAACTGCAAGATAGCACCAGGGAACGTTTGCGCCAGAACACGCCTCCTTTTTCGCTGAACCGCCCACGGGAGCGCAAAGTCATTTCGACGTGCGTCTGTGGAGGGAAAAGTCGGCTTTGCGTCGCGTGCAAACTAGGAATGACACTTGCGTCGTTGACTAAGTCAGTTGCGCTGGGTGCAAGATAGGGCCCAAGGAATCACACACACGCATGCATTCGGACACACATGCAACCACAAACAAGCACAAACACAAAAAACACATAAACAGATACATACCCACATTTTTCAATGCCTAAATCCCTGAGTGGTGAGTGAAGAAGAGAAGAACAGTACCTGGATCCAAACACTGTCCGTGTCCCTGAGTCTACGCCCTCCCCTGGCTTCACTGTTCGCTCCTTGTTGCCATGGTCCCCCAGGGCGGCCTTTTGCTCGCCCACCTGGGGCTCACCCCACAGCTTGGACATCCTCTGGGTGGGCGTTTTAGGGGGCTCCCCCGGGGGAGGGGGGGGGGGGGAGGGGGGACAGAGGGGGGCGCCCCGAAAGTTCTTAGGTTGTCCTCCATCAAGGCTTCCTTGTTGTAAAGTGTGTTGCTCTTGTTGGCCGGATGGAAAGGGGTGGCGTGGCTGGGCTTGACCTTTGGCTTGGAGGCACGATCCCCTAGGAAGGCCTGACCGTCTGCGTAGACCATGCATGTGTCCAGGCCCTCGCCGCCCTCTGAGGAGAGAGTGGAGATGCTGGACACGGTGGAGACCGTGCTGGTCGTCTCCAGCTGAGGGTCTCCACTGCTACGGCTGTCCACTTCCTCGATCCCAGAGTCACTGATTGGTTCGTAGCTTTCCAGGGGGGCAGGGTGGAAGCTGGGAGGCATACAGTTTGTGAGCACGGCAGGGCGCTTGATGTCGGTGTTGCCCATGGCGGGGTGGGGGTAGAAGGGGCCGAGGGAGGCGGCTCTGGAGGTATTCTTGTTCTGCTGCTGTTTGAGAAGCTCAGCGATGGCACCAGCCTGCTCCTCGGGGATGTCAAAGCTGTTGGCAAACTCCAGGGGCGGAGGGAGGGGGTCCCCAAAAAACTCCTCCTCGATGTCTACGGACGCCAGGGGGGGAGGGGGGATGCCAAATGGAAGTTTGACTGGCTCGTCCACCGAGCTGATGGTGATGATCGTTTTTCCGCGGAGCCCTGGGGGCCCTAGGGGCCTGTGGGGGTTGGGAGCTGGCGGTTTTGGGTGGACAGGCTGGTTGGGGTCCCGTAGCTCGCTGGGCGTGCTGTCAGGGCTTGCCGCCCCGTCCCTCTCCCCCTCTGACAGGCTGTTGTCCTCAGAGCGTGCTCCATCCATGGTGTGGACCATAAGCAATCCGGCAGATTTCTGCTGCGACGTGTCCACAATGTCAATCAGCATCTTCTTCTTCTCCTCTGCCCTCTTCTTCTCCTCCTTCCCCAGGGGGTGCTCGTACTTGGACTCCGTCTCATACTTGGCCTCCGTCATCTGCCGCCGCAGCTCTCCCCTCTGCCCCGTCCGGCCAACAGTCGCTGTGACGTTGGAAAAGCCGACATCCATGTTGGCTCGGAGCTTGGTGTCGATGAAGAGCGGCTTGTTGAGGTCTGGTTTGGGGGGCTCGCTCTTCAAAGGGAGGGGCTGGGACTGCTCCCTCATGGCCCGGTCTCGGGCTGCCAGGGCAAGAGCCAGGGGGGAGTTGGGATCCAGAGGCTTGCCTGTGACTGGGTGGACGTAGTTTCCTGAGGGGGAGGGGGAGGTAGACGGGGAGGCAGAGGGGGAGGAGCTGTAGGTCTTGGCAGGCAGGCTGAGGGGGCTGTGATGGCCCGTGCGCGTGTTCAAAACCTCTCGGACCATGGTGGGCTCAGGAGTGTTGAAGTCTGTCACGTTCCCTCCTCCTCCTCCCCCGCTCCCCCCCCCTCTGGGGATGCTGAGCAGCGAGGAGGGCGGGGCCATGAGTCTCCTCAGGCGTTCATCGCTGCTGAACATGCCCTCGTCGATGGACTTGGAGTGGCGGAGACGCGGGGCAGGGGACGGGGTGGCATCCTCGTCCGTGGATTGGAACGACACAGAGTTCCGGTGGGTCTCCAGACGCCGCTCGCGCTCACGGACTGCGCCCGCCATGGCTGTGGCAAAGGGGCTGCTGGGGTTGTTCCCGTCATCGGGGCGGAGCTGGCCCGGGTGGTCCGGGTGGAGGCTGCCGGTCTCAATCTCCATACTGCTGCCCTGGCTGCTCTTCCCACTGCTGCTGGTGGATGGCTCCTTGATGATGATGGTGGGGATGGGGATGGACGAGCAGCTCTTCTCAGGGCTGTCCTCGATCTTGGACTGCTTCACCAGCATTCCCTTCCTCCTAGCAGGCTTGTTGGGCACGAACAGGCCAATGTTGCCCAGCTTACCCAGGTCTGAGTAGGGGTTCTCTGGGATCTGGGCCCGCCGGTTGAGGAAGCTCTGCTGGGCGGTCATAGAGTGGTTGTTGTAGTTCTCCGACTGGTACTCCTTGGGAGGCTCTCGGTAGTATGTCCCCTCGTCGCCCCCCCTCCACTGGGGGTCCCCTTGCTCTGGGCCTGGTCCCTTGGGGGTGGAGTTCTGGGTGAGGCCGGGGCGCATGTAGCCTCGGCCCTTAGGGGCGGGGGTGTTGTTGTAGGGGGGTGAGGGAGGGGAGATGGCAGGGGGAGGGGGGATGTCCTCGGAAGTGTCCGGCATGGAGAGGCTCCTGGTGAACTTCAGCATAGGAGGAGTTAGGAACTGTTTCTCCTCTTCTGTTATCCCTGAAAAGTAGAGGAAGAGAGGAAGAGAGGGGGGGTCAGAGGAAGAGAGAGAAGAAGAGAGGGAGGGGTCAGAGGGAGAGAGAAGAATATCAATAGCTATAAAGAAGTACATTGGGCAACATTTACATTACGGTTAATAAGAACTAACTATACAGCAATATATGTAGTAAAATTTTTAAATATATGTAGTAAAAATGTTTAGATTGATATCAAGAGTTAGCAGTATAGGTTATTACAAGAAGACAACACATGGAGGAATTTAACGGGTAAGTAAATGTAACAGATGGGAGGTTGTGTTGACTAAAGAAAATCAATGTTAACCTCTACGTACCCCTGGAAAGCAAGTTTCACTAGTGTAATAATGTGTTCTGTTAAACTGTGATGAAGTGTTGCTTCATAGCATTTACCTATGTATCTACAATGTTGTTACATTAGGTATTGCTGTGTATTTTTATGATAGTGAATGTAACCTAATACAAAGTGTTTCTGTTCATTGAGTTAGAGCCCTTAGTTCTACTGGTGAAAATATTAAAGGGGCAATTGACTGGGTTTTTGGGGTATTTCACACTGTTCCTTAAGGTCTCCGAATAGGGTATGTAACATTGGTTGGGTTGAAAATGGCCCAGGTGCTGTTCTATGCCCCCTGATAGATCCTCTGAAATGTTCCCGGGAAAAAACACTAACTTTTCTCCTTTTATGGTATGCTCATTAATATTTAGATGAGCTGCGCGCTGATTGGTTAGTTTTCAACGAGTGAAGCTGGGGGGCAAAAACGCAACAAGGCTAACAGCAGCACTCACTGAAACACCGAAGGTGTAGAATTGAAATGGAAACGCGCAAATAAATCTATTGTGTCTACACAACACTGTTTTCAACAGATTGACTACATATCATTTGAAATGATAACGTTAGTTGTTTTCTACTTCTGTTGTCGAAGCAAACTGGATTGATTTAGGTGGGTAGAACGTCAGGCTGCAGCTTAGCAACCAAACTACTACTCGGCTTTAGTGAGCTAGCTGTTGTAGCTCTACATATCTTGCTAAAAAATTACCTGCCAAAGATCTGGACAAACATGCATCGTGAATTGTAGATTTACATAACAGGTTATTTATTTGAATGAAACACAGTCAAGAACATGAAACAACGTTAGCCCCATTGCCAATAAACTAGGCTAAATCATCACACATTCTACCTATGCTCTTACGTTAGCAAGCTAAACTAGTTTACATGCCTACTAGTACAGTAGGTGTTTTCGCTATCTAGCTGTTCTTGCATCCCTTGCAAATTAGCGTTAATAAAAAGCAGATGAGCTTGAGTCGATTTAACATTGACCTGACGGGCATGGCTGATGTTTGTCTATACCGTAGCATAGAAGATCCCTGTCCATTTCGACCCTGGACAAGTTTGCGCGAACAATTTCACCAAGGACGGTTTTAAAAACCTGGGACAATATAAAAGCAGGATTTGCTATGAAGCTGTTGCTGAAAAGAGGTGCACGCCGACCTTACGTTCATCACAACCGCAAGCTGTAGTATGATTTTGTCGGTGACAGTTATTAGCAAAGCTAACGTATCCTGTATCTAGCACCTGCCTTTCTCCAGTTCTTTCAAATAGATCATATAGACAGGCGTAAGCAATAGGCCAGACTACTATTCGTTTTCTGGCTATTTATTTGGAACCTTCCCTTCTAATGCCGACTACAGCTAGTCTAGCTAGAGTCATTTGCTAAGTAAAGTATGTTGATGTGTTTAGCATTGTACCTATGCTAGATACAGGAGATGTTAGCATTGCTAATAGCTGTTAGCGACAAAATCATACTGTAGCCTACTTACAACTTGCAGTTGCAATGAGCGTACGGTCGGAACAGCACATCTTTTCAGGTTCAGCTTCTTAGCAATCCTGCTTGAAATTGTCCAAGGTTGACAAAACTGTCTTGGGTGAAATGTTCAGAGCAAATGTATAATTGCGTGTCGAACTTCGCCTAGATCTTTTCATAGACAAACAGCAGCCATGCCTGTCGAATGTTTGGGTCCTTGGGAAGACTATAAGGGTGCTTTCACACCTATTAGTCCGTTTGCTTGGTTCGAATCAGTGGATGAGTTGCTACTTTGTTGCATTTTTCATTAGGTCCGGTTAGTGTTCACACGGTCCTGTTATAAGCGAACCAACGTTCGTAAAAATACAATGACGTTTGTAAAAAACAATGACACGCAGGTTGTTAATCTATTGGACAGAAAATGATTGAGGGAAAATCCCTTCCTTGTCACGAAACAACAATGGAGCAACAGCAGCGTATTGAGATTGCATACTATCTTTAATTGTTATGACCACGTTTTTTGGGTTGCTCGTTGGTCTTTTACTCAGGATCATACCCAGGTCATCCAACCATGGGAATAAAAAAAAATCGTCCGACAAGCTACCACTTTTCCATAGAATATCACACACTTTTATGTATTGCTGCCTATGTTTTTTTACTTTCAAATGACATTGGTCCACTGTGCAATAATAACCCTTTATTTCAGTAGGCCTGTATCACTAAATAATTTAAATACTTCGCTATTCTTATGTGTCTCCACAAGTATCTCTGCAATATGATCATCAGCCCATATTTGCAGAAGAGTTTTCACTTAATCAGTTCCCCACGTTTTCCCTCGACTAATTTAGCTGCTAATGAGTGGCACGGCTGTCTCTGTCAAATGTCAACATCCTTTTTCAACCCACAATGCACTACATTTTGGTTTGCTTCCTCGAATAGGTCAATAATATGTCCGATTACGTTCACACCTAAAGAGAACCGAACCATGGTTCGGTTGTTTGGTCCATACCAGAGTTCGAATGCGTGTTCTCACCTATCCAAACGAACCGGACTTTCAGAGAAAACGGACCATGGTCCGAATGAAACGGATCAAACATGTCAGGTGTGAAAGCACCCTAAGTGTTAGCCTTCCCTGTACAGCCTGGAACACAGCATTTACGACCGTGGTCCATTTTCAATATTCTTGTTATTGCTTAGAAGTAGCCTACAGAGCAGCGCACAGCTAAACTAGCATCGGAGATCTACGCTACCTCGGACTGGGCAGGAATACCAGTGAGTGGGCTGGATTTAAATTTTGGGGCGTGACAAAGATACAGACCAGAGCCAAAAAGAGCGGTCCCCCGTCCTTTCGTCACTCCGGTGGCTTTGTTGAAAAGCTGATGTTTTACAGCCACATTTTTTCATTTTGAGATTTGCATAGGAAAGAGGTGTCAATGGACTTTGATATTCACTGTATGTTCATTTTACCCACCGAACTGTTGTTATTCAACTATGACAAGGTAAAATCGGTTTTGCAATCAATCGCCCCTTTAATGCTAAAGCCTGATGTAATTCTTGATAATTCTGTGCTTCAAACTTTGTGGCAACAATTTGGTGAAGGCCCTTTCCTGTCACCTTCCATATGCACTTGTGGCTCATTGGAAGCAAATACTGCATCAGTGTTCCAACATCTATTCAAAAGCTTCCCCAGAAAAGTAAAGGCAGCTGTAGTAACAAAGTGGGAACCACCTCCATATTAATGCCAATCATTCTGTATTGAGAGGTTCAACAAGCAGGTGTCCGTAGCAGTGTCCACATACTATTGTCCATATAGTGTATGCTGCCACATTCTGAATGTATGCTGCTATGTTCTGTGTATGTTTGTTGCTGTATTCTCACCTATGGACTTCTGTCTCCTCATGGTGCCCTTGGGAACCCCCAGGTAGCCTGGTCGTGGACTTCCTGGTACAGGAGATGTCTGCATGCACACTTCCTGGCTTTCACACATTGACTATGACGCACAGACACATGCGCGATGGCGTATGTGAAGTTAGCAACAGTACTCAGATTGCAAATTGAGACGACTTCATTGATCAAAAAAAATATTTTATTTTACAAAAGCCTCAGCTCACATTTTACAGTGTTGAAACCTGTCAGGCTCTTCAGAAAGAGTTACCTACAAATCGGACCAAGGCAGCTAATCTGAAACAATGTCTGTCCTTTAATATTCAAATTACCTGACAGATCCTATATGGACACTGTTTAACTGGAACAGCTTGAATACAGACTGGTGGTACTTACATTTAATTCTGGGCTCATGGCAAAGCACCTGCTAGAGGGGCGGGGCTTAACGGCTGCCACCCTCATGTCCATGTTAGAGTTGTCCCACACAGGCTTATGAGGGGGCATGTTCTCATCCACTTTATCTGGAAATACACACATGCGCACACACACACACGCAGACTACTGTCAGCAGACTGGATTGTCTTCTACATACTAACAGGCTAGGGTGGAAAATGTTTCTGATATATAAAATACTGTAGGTACATTTGATTTACCTCATCAGACACAGCAGAACTAGAATAAAGCTTTTTATTGCACTATAGAGCTTATGGACGAACCCCAAACGTGCATGCACAGCACATAAATCAAGTGCACCTCAAGTATGTTCCAAATATATGAAATTCTTACTCCACACACTTTACTCAACCAATCAGATAAGAGCTAATCAGCCAATGTCAGGAGGCCACTCATAAGGAAATCAAACCGAGCAGAAAGGAAAGGGAGAACAGAATGTATCAGACACTGCCATTGGTCCAAGTCAAAGCCGTGCAAGCCACTCCCTAAGGTCACCATACCACGCCTTCTGGATTTCTATTGGTAATTGCAGCGGCCACTGCACAACATGCTAGCGGTTTATTTGTCTGTTTGTTTGACTGGTTATTTGGTTGTTTGTGAAGCTCCCATGCATGGGGCGGTTACTTAGAGTGACTTGAAAAACAATCCTCTTCCTTAGACCGTCATTATCAGAGGACAGATCATCTAAAGGAAGGAAGGAAGGAAGGTAATGAATAATACAAAAATAAGAAAGGAAGGTAGGTAGGTAGGTAGGAAGGAAGGAAGGAAGGAAGGAAGGAAGGAAGGAAGGAAGGAAGGAAGGAAGGAAGGAAGGAAGGAAGGAAGGAAGGAAGGAAGGATGATAGGAGAGAAGCAGGATCAGATCCACATACACTGTCATTGTGAAAAACCACTCTATGGTCCAAGTTGCTAAACAGCAATGATTTAAATCCTAATCTGTTGCTTACTTCCTATTGCTTGAGAGCAATGTGGAACCACACACGAGACCCTGGACTATAGGGCATGAGAGCAGGCGAGTGAGCAGAGCTGTAGCAGTACAGCTGCTCAGAGGCACAGCCTCAGTCAACCAGGTAGACCTGCTGCTATATCAGTAGCTCACTGTAACTGTGTGCAGCACAATCACCATGGCAACACCTTGTTTGGGTATGAGTCAAAGCCTTAGTGTAGAGGACCATTGTATAACCATGTTCAACCTGGGAGTCAGATGGCTGAGCGGTGAGGGAGTCGGGCTAGTAATCAGAATGTTGCCGGATCAATTCCCCACCGTGCAAAAATGACGTTGTGTCCTTGGGCAAGGCACTTCACCCTACTTGCCTCAGGGAGAATGTCCCTGTACTTACTGTAAGTCGCTCTGGATAAGAGCGTCTGCTAAATGTAAAAATGTATAACCAAGTTCACTCTGCATACACATAGAACACCCAAGAACAACTGACTAGAGCACACCTACCATTATTCAGTACTTAGTAAAAATCCTTTTTATATTAAGACGTTTGGTTAAGAGAGGATTAGAGATGGTTTGAGGAGGATAGAAAAATCCTGCAGTAAAACCGGAGATATCTGTTGTGTTTGAGCCTCCTCTCTCCTTCCTGATGTTGCATAACTCTACAAAGAGGGACAGGAGGTTGAATAATGCATGAAAATAGCATTGCCCTTTCACACAGCGCGGGCCTGCGAAGAATCCGGGACGTTCCGGATACTTGCTGACAAGTTTTTAAAAGCAGCTAGTTTCACCGGGTTATTCTCAAGGTTATTATAACATGCTCTAAAACCCCCAATTTAAAAATCCCATAAAGGGTTCTTCTCATAAGTCATTAGTTCATAACACAAAATATGGTATAGAAAATGTCCATGGGCAAAATCATGGCATTTTGAGTGTGACACAACCCTAGTGGAGCATTACCTACCAGGTAGCTCATACACACTAACATCTAAAACATTCAAATCATACTCACCTTTTTTTTTCCTTAAGGTGGCTTTAAATAAGAGAATACACAGACATATAACATGTGATGATCTGAAAACATGACCTTTCAACACCAGCAAGTCAGCAATCCAAAGCAGATACAATATTGTAGTGTTTAACACTTGAACATGGAGCAACAACAAAACATGTTTTACAGTTGAATATCTAGAGGCTAAACCTTAGTCAACCTACAATACATCAAAGCTTCTACTCAATGCTGCCACTTGACAGTACAAAGCCAAGATGAGTCACAAAATGAAAAGGGTTATTCATAGATAACCGTAATCAATTAACTGAAGTGAATAGAAGTGCTAATCCAATGTAGTCAATGTTTTTGTTATGTCAGGCAATGTATGCGAGGCATATGACAACATGCAGTACTTATGGACATCAAATGAAAGTCTTACTGTGCTGTTTGTGATATAGTACATTAGACTGGAACCCAAACAAACTGAAAAATACTTGGTTCTCTTATCTGTAAGAATCACAAGCAGTGGTTGGAGGGGTGTATGGCTGGTGTTACCTCCAGAACTAATATCTGGTTTTGTCCCTTAAGGTCTGTACTGTATTCTGCAGTCCAGGTTTGATTGAGTTCCAGGTTCTGTTTATAAAAAATGTCAATAATGTATTGCTGTCCTCCCTGATCAAACACTGCCAGACTTTACCTCTGCTGTCTTTTTTGAAAGACACAGAAGCAGAGTAAATACAGCCATCTGATGAAAGAAATTAATTAACACTCAATAAGGGTGAGAGGAAAGCTATTGTGGGATGGTGGGGTGTTTGACAGGGAACAAGCTGTACTCCATGCATACCTTTATCCACTTAGGTGTGAGGTGTTGAAAAAACACATAGAAAAGAACGACATAGAAGTTACTTTAATTATTATTTATTTTTTTGTTCTAATCCATGCATATACAGTGGTTATAATACACAGACTGAGTTTGTTCAGTGTGGTCACTCTGGCTTGCCTTACCTAGTTCCTCCAGCTCTGAAGTCATCGATTTGGAGCGCATGGACAGGGCTGTGGAGGGGGCTCTTCTTGGAGGTGGGGGGGCTTAGAAGACACACATACACACAGTTGATATATGGTACAGATTTGACCCATTCTGTTAGCTGTGGTTAGCACACTTTTGCTGCCCTTATCCTTAACCAATCAGAATACTGGGCAGGGGAGCTCAGGTGAGAATAACAGTGTAATCTAGCTCCAGGCTTGGCTGCTGACAGTGGTGGCTGGCCAATAGAGGGCGCTAGGACGCCGCCCTCCCTGGTGAGAAATGTTCTAGATTTTTGTTTTTCATGTAATATATTTTTCTAAACGATAACTACTCATTTTAATTTTAATTGGATTGCTCAACATTTTATAGGACTATATGTTATGGGACTATATTTTAGTGCATGTAAACCAGCAGATACTATTTTTAAAGAAAAATGATGCATCATGAAAGTTTGTATGATTTGAAATGGTCATTTATTATCACACTAGCATTTAATTATCACGGCAAACAATTACACTGTGCTCAACTGTAAGTAAAGTACAAAGAAGTCAAAATAATAAAACCTGTAATTATTACTTGTGAACTAATATCATTCTTACTAAACCTAGTCACGTGAAAGTGAATGAGGTTAACAAATTATTTACGTTTCCTCTTCTGAGTCAGGTCACTGTGTTCAGGTCATAAAGTTGATAGGTGTGTTCGACTTCATGCAGCGCCTGCGGGGCCAACAGACTGCTGCAGCCGGGTGACTTGAAGCTGAGAATGCCATTGGCTGCTTCAAGTCAGCCAGGCTGCAGGCGGCTGTAGGCGACGCCAGCACTTACTGTGGCCCTGAAATGAAAAACACAGCCCTAATATGAGTACATCCCCCAAATGAAAACACTCCCCCCCAATACGAGTCAACTCCCCCCAAATCGGATGACTTGTTTACCTCCCCCAATACAGAAACAAGCTCACCTAAATGGAAAACGACATTACATTAACTGAAAAACACATTACATTAACTCTGAACGGAAAGGGTGGGTACTACACTTTAGCGCTGATTGGATGCAGTAGGCTAACTAAAAAAAATTATGAAATTGATCGACAGAAGTACAAAATGCAATAGCCTGGCAGAGTTACGTGAACCAGAACATTTGTTTGGCTATCAAAGAATGTAGCAAATAGTAGGCTACTTAGGCAACAGTATTTCGTATTAAATGTAAAAATCGATAGCCAAACAACTATCCTGGTCCACGTTACTCTGTCATTGTGGCAATTTGTTATTCTGTAGTGGACTATTAGTTTTTTCTTCTGAAAAGTCCTGCTTCCTTCAACTGCGTTTATAGAGTGCGCATAGGCTCCTTATATTGTGAAACGTTAACAGCATATCTAAGATTATTTCATAGGAATGACCCTGATTAAAATAAAGAGTAGTGTCATAACTCTGAATTGTTAACACAAATGTTTCCTCTTTCCTTCCAACCAAAACGATCAAGTTCATGATAATGACAGAGTTAGGTGGACTAGATGTTTACGTTTAACACACAATTTATTCTTTTGCATACTTAGCTTATGCTACATGCTTCGATACCCCAATAAATGTCCTGGTGCACGTAACTCTGTCAGGTTATTGCATTTTGTACTTCTGTCGATCAATTTCTTATTTCTTGTTAGTTAGCCTACTGCATCCAATCAGCGCTGAAGTGTAGTACCTACCCTTTCCGTTCAGAGTTAATGTAATGTGTTTTTGAGTTAATGTAATGTCGTTTTCCATTTGGGGGAGCGTGTTTTTGTATTGGGGGGAGGTGAACAAGTCATCCATTTTGGGGGGAGTTGACTTGTATTGGGGGGGAGTGTTTTCATTTGGGGGATGTACTCATATTAGGGGGTGTGTTTTGCATTTCAGGGCCACCGTAAGCACTGTATGAAGTCGAACACACCAAATAGAGGAAGCAACTTTTGTCTTCCAAGATGGCGTCCCCATTCATTTCTATGAAAAGTGCTCCGTGGCACAGTGAGGCAAGCGAGACCGGACCACGCCATCTTTCCACTTCCGACTTTTCCGGTCTAGCGTTAAACAGTGGCTCGCTTTTTTCCTAGCTCCGAGACCAAGCCCCCACACATCGCCCCTCGGCTTGAAGCAACGGCCCCAGTGGATGTAGGTGGTATTGCATTTTGTGTCTGACTTCCAACTCTTCCGGTCATAACATTTACAAAACTGTCTCCCATATTAATTTGTGTTCTCGAACCTGGCTCATACTAATAGCTTTTTCATAGACTAATTTTTCCAGATTTTTGCTAAGTTTGAAACCAATCCAAAATGGGTAAACTAGCACCCAATTTATTTGCCTACATCAATAAAAGTTGTCTGCAAATGTGCTCGCGGATACTACCAGGGCACGAGCACAAAAGTTCACATTGGCCGATAGCCGATTTACATTGAGCTGAATGAGCCATAGACTTATATGGAATGAGCACAGGGAGAATTGGCTTGAGTTGCCTGCCCTGTTGTAGCAAGTTGAGCAAATGGTTGTCACATACATGAAATGTTTTTAATATAGTTTATTCCCATTATTTTAAAACAGATTTTATTTTTCGTAAAAACATTCATGACATGATGGCAAATATATAATTTTTTGCGCGAGCATAGATTGTTGTCATGTCTATCTGGAGCAAAGACGAATATTAATACTTTAACTGTTAACCACAATAGGAAATTATATATATTTAAATAATATTATTCTTGCCTTTAAAAGTTTTTGTTTAACACACCCATTATTCTTTTTTTGATTGTGTCATCTAGCCAGACTGCTTTTGTGGGATAATGAAGGTCCTCAGTGACTATGTTTCACCCCCACTTACATCTGATGGAAACGTCTTGTAGCCTATATGGTTCTGTGAATATGCCCCTTTCAAAGGCAAATGTTCAATAAAGTATATTTTAGACACAGTTCTCAAGCTTGTATTTATTACATTATTACCAAGTCTTGTTAGATCACGTTATATCCATTAATAGGCGTTTGGTTTTGTAGGATGAACATATAGCCTAAAACACAGGCCACATTTCTACACTGATATTAAATTGAAGGCAGTGGAAATTTTGTGGTATTTCGTTGGAATATAAAGTTGACAGTTAGCTATGGTAAGTCTGCCTTATGGAAGATTTTGGTTACCAAAATAACTATTAAGCTTTCTTTGCCTGGCGAGAACCACGACGGAGCTGTTCATGTTAACAGTTTATCTCATCCGATACAATGCGTTGGAAATCATACTCATATTACGAAGAAAAAAAACAACATGTGATGAGTTCCATCTAGAATAGCCCTATATTTATCCCTACAGTCTATTTCTAAAAAGCAAGTGAAAAGTATACTATACAGTGACAGCATACATTTCCGTAAAGTTTGCATCATCTCTCTGATTCTTGTCGGACTACCCCATTCTGCCACTGCAATGCCTTAGCTCAGAGCTTGGCCCAGATCAACCTGACATCCAAATTAGGCTACTCAACAGGCGAGCGAAAAGGATAAATCATACACGAGAGGTTTCTCCCGCAAAGGTCACCGGATTGGGGTGAGGAAACACAACGAAGAAGTGGGTAAGAACAGGCAGATAGAGAAGTTTGTCACTCAGAAGGACAGAAGGGCAAAATTAATGTACAAATAATGACACACCATTGTGTCATCCAGCAATATATCTATAAATCCTTAATATTTAGTCTTACAGTAATAGTTGTGTTGTGTTTCCTAATATTACCTGGGAGAGTGGCTCAAGTGCCCAGATATCTGTGGTTTTCAATATTTCTGAACTGAGTGTAATATTTATTGTCCACAAATGTGGACATTTGCCTATATAAATAATTACTGATTCACAAAGCACTTGTATCCTGCAGTTTGTGTTTAATTGTATTGGAATGGTTACTGGAATGGTTACTAGAGTGACTGAATATTTTACAGCCCCACCCAGATGTCAAAAAATGAATGGTCAAATATTGACTATTGTGTTAACATTTTAAATGCGTTAGAACACGTTCATCTCGAAGACAAGTTTGTTCAGAATCAGCTACATTAACAGGTCGACTGACTTGATTTCCTTCTCATACATTCCCGCAGCGTCACAGTACATTTCCCTGTTGAAGCCTGGCGTCCATGGACTTCAAAGGGGCTGCTTTTGAACCGTTCTTTTCTGTGCTTTGAAACTATACGGTCATTGGATAAATGCTGCGATTATGTCTTGCCCACGGACGCTCGGCGTCTCTGGGGGTAAATAGAGGAGTGGGCTGGCTTGGACTCTGGGCTTCTGGATGATGTTTGGAGGGTCTGTCGAAAGACTTTTGATTGACCACGATTTTGTACTATAAAAAGTCGCTGAAGTTATTCGAGCTCAGTCCCATCGCGGATTTTGCAAGTGTAGTCGAAAGACAAACTGCTGCAACCTATTTCTTGGAATTTGCTTGGCGAACCAATTGCAAACCAATTTTCATCATACATTTAATTCAATTATACACCACATTCCTTGTTTCAGTTTAACCTAATTCCCACATTTCCTCCGAGTGTAATATTGTTTTGTTAGATCGTTCGTTCATTCGATTATTCATTCATACAGTAGGCTAGGCTAGTGTAGTAGGGCTAGCCAGTGAACCAGCCAAATAAATGCAAAATTTTTATGCTGTAGGCCAAAAATTGTTTCTTTGAAGGACTAGCAGCCGCCACTGGTGACATAAGATACAGGACCATCAGAGAGAGGTGAGAAAGGGATTAAATAACAGAGAGTGAAGGATAAGACAAGAAAGAGGAGTGACAGAGATTAGAGAGGAGTGAGAGAAGGAGAAGAGAGGAGTGAGAGAGGGACGAGAGAGTAGATGAATAGGGATGAGAAAGGGGTGAGAGACAGATGAGAGAGGAGTAAAAGAGAGTGATGAAAGCAAAGTGAGATGGATTAAAGAGAGGTTACCTTTCTTCCTGGCTGTGTCGTCTGGGTCCAGATTCCTGCTGACTGTCACCACTTTGATGATCAGGTGGTTTCCCCCATGTCTGATCATATTGACCACCTGCTTGTGGCCAACCTTTACCACGTTGTCCTGGTTGACCTGGAAAGTGAGGAGGAGAGGAAGGTCAGGTTTAGAGTAATTACAACCCAGAGCAGTATGGTTTACAGTAGAGTATTCTGCTAGCTACAACATAGGTTCCCAGACATCCACCACTACTGTATAGTACTGTATATATAACTGTTGCTCCTCTGCCTCACAAGCCCTTTACAGCTCACATGCACATACCACCACCCCAAAACAACAGCCCACCCCAATGTCAATGGCACCCTAACCTGCCTTCATGACAGTGTGATTCGACATGTTTCTGACCAAGGATTGACCATTTCCTTATTTCAGTCAGCGCCATTGACTGAATGGCGCTGACTGAAACATTTTATACATCAACATTTTATAGCCAATTCCCTGGCCTAAATACGTTTGCAAACATTTATTATATTCTCATGTATATGTAAGTGCATGTAAACCAGCAAATACTATTTTAAAAGAAAAATTCCCGAATCAAAATAATGCATCACAACAGTTTGTATGATTTGAAATTGTCATCTATTTTCACACTAGCATTTAATTTTCCTTTTAAACAATTGCACAGAACTGTAAAATCGCAACAAATTTGCAAAATTAATCTTTTTTGCAAGTAACAAATCGTTTTTGCGAGTACACCAAACTTTTTTTTACAAGTACACAAATATTTTTTGCAAGTTACAAATCGTTTTTGCAAGTACACAATTCTTTTTTGCAAGTTACAAATCGTTTTTACAGAGCTCGCTCCCCTGGCACAAATTTCACGCCATAGAAAACAACACTGCAATTGCCTGACTTTGACGAGGGGGCGGAGAATTCAGCGTTGCTGAAAGAAAAGTGTACTTCACGCTTAACCAGCTGATGAATCAATTCATCATATTCCCTGTCCATGTCCCAGTCAATGAAATCAAAGAGGGATTTACACATAGGCCTACATGCATATACACATACAGTACATAATATAAGCGCTTTCAGTACATATATCATCATAAGTGTCTAGGAATTCGTATCAATTAGATACTCTTTGGCCTTGTATTAACTACTTATTCTTATTAGAGTTTAGATCATTATTTTCACTAGCAAGATCTAATTCGATGATTAATTTCCATGAAGCCTACTGCCAGCAGGCACATTTAAAAAAATGTGATCTGATTGATTGGGGTAATGAGGCACTTAAAATGACCCTATACATTTTCCCAAAACGTATGCATTTAGCTTATCAGCAATTGTTTTGCCAAGCTGCCTGTCTTGCTCTGGCAGTGGTGGCGGTGTTTGACCTAGCTATGATAATATACTTATTGTCTTCGTAGAGAGTCATTATAATTGTTTCCTCGGATTGTGAGAATGTCACCACTCTCTCTTTTGTCTTTTCCGCCATCATACCGTTAGAAAATCACGGTTTTGGTGATCGACCTTTCCTGCCTTTAGAAGTAAGACGTGCACTTGCCCTGATGAGTTTAGCCTGATTGAAATAAACCACATGATTTGGATGCGGATCAGCAGTTGACGAACCGATATTTGCTGTTCTCAATTAGCTCGCTAATGTTAGCGGGCTAAAGGGTGTAGTAGGGTCTCGTCATGTTAAAATAGAAATAATTTATCATAAAGTTCGGGGCACCACCCTAATATTGGTTTAGGACATTAGGGAATCCTATATTTAACATAATAACATGTAATAATCCGTCTCATCTTTAGGAATGAATTTGTTCCAAGTGTTGAGCCAATCGTAACATCTGTGAACACGCACGTCAAAATATCTTTACAATGAATTTATTCAAGTAAGGTAAACAGATCTTATGAACAACTTAGATTATGAGTTTGATATGAGTTATTGGTTTCAATGAACAGAATGAAATGGACTAACTTAAAGAAAGACAGAAATGGTAAGTCAATGATTACATCCTTACAAATCATAAACAGAGCTCACGCCAATGCCAAGTCGGGGAGGAAACAGCGTTAGCCATAGTTACGTTTGATCAGGGGTTGATCAATGAGGTTGAGGGCGGTTTGCCCCAAAGGTCCATTTGAAGAATCGGAAGTGAAAGCGCAGCTGCGCTGCCGGGTCATGTGGCTGAGTCTGCGGGATCTCAGTTCAGTCGCAATGATGGTTTTTGGTTCTTCTTTTAAAACGTCCAGATAGTGTCACGATCACTATAAAGTTTAATCTCAGGAGAAGCTTGGGGACGTCCTTTGGAACGCCAATACCGATGGCATTCATGCCATGGTTGGTTTCGCTGGAGTCAGAGATTGATGGTCATCTCAGATATTTATACAGTTCAGAGTTCGAGGGAGGACCTGTCTGGGGTCAGACGTTGATTGGGGGAAGCTGGGTTGTCAACTCCCCCCTCCTTCCTTCACACCTACCAAAGGTGTGATCTGGTCTCTGGCTGGTTCAAAAGATCATTCAAATATTGTTCTGGACATCTTGGTACAGTTACAAAATATAGTTGAATGATTGTTTTATTATGAGAGCTTTGTGTAGATACCAAGAATGACATGGTTATCTTTCAGGAAGAAGGAGTAGTTACTAGAATCAAGATTTCAGTGAACACAACATTTAAAAAAAAGTTGCAAACATGACACAAATATCCCTCTCATAATTCTCCACCTTGTACTTTCGTGGTAAAGGTGAAGTCTGAAGAACTTTCCTCAAAAGTTCTGATTAAGGTATGTTCTTTGTTCAACTGCCGCCAAAACGGATTCAAATGGTTGCTGGAGACGTGTTGTCTCAAGCAGGCCCTTTGAAGCTTGCAAGCTAGCAGGAGGGCTGAGATTGGGGAGGTCCCCTCCTAATTCTATGGTTTCTTTGCATCGGCGTTTGGTGGGTATTCAGCATACTGAAGGTGTCACAAGGGCTGATTAGGTTTGTCTGATGTGATTGAATCACTCTTGGAGTGGGGATAGAGACAGATTCAAGGAGTCGAAGATTTAGGTTGAAGGTTGCGAGACCAAAACCTCACGCCACAAGAACAGTTTCTTCCCATCCGCTGTTGGCTTCTTTGACAAGGCCAAGGACTCACACTGACTTTAAATCACAATCTGCACAATGACACCCTGCACTTTGCAATTTGCACTATTGTATCGTTTGCACTATCTGTATTCTTAGGTTAGATCGTTAATTAGGGCTACTTATATTTTATATTTAATTTTTTATTCCCCTTAGTATTAACTAGACCCCCCTTAGTATTAGCTAGACTTTGCTCCTTTTGTATAGTTAGTCCACATATTTAAGTTCCAATATTCCTATATGTTTAATGTATGCACCTCCCTGCCAAAGTAAATTCCTTGTTTGTGCAAACATTCATGGCGAATAAAAACCCTTCTGTATCTGATTCAGGTGTGGCAAGATGTTGGCTCTGTGTGGTCTTGCTGACCTCACTACAAGGGACAATTGATTAACTTAGCTTCAACCCTTACGACGAACGCATTCGATATGGACTGCGGCTGCATGAAACGACCGGCGAGAGTAGCCGCTTGCAGTCGGGGAGGAGTTGAAAACGGCTCTGTGAAGTTGGACATTCCAGCTTCTCGTGGTTTGCTGGTCAGTCACGGCCGATCAAGCGCTGTTTGCTTGATTTACTTTATTTATAATTAAACGTAGTCTTTCCGTTAGTGAAGATGTGGACTAAAACCCTTTCTTCAACAAATGTTTTATTCAATTAAACAGTTTGGTCCGGATTTGGGCATTGGCGAAATTGAGGTGTCAGAATAATTACAAAACACGCGTCAAAGTTGTCGTGTGTGAGTCAATCATGAAATAGCTGTGTCGTCATTAGAACCCGTGCAGTTGCTCTTAAGAAAACTTGCTCGGCTACATAGCCGGCAGTTCTTGAATCGATCTCTCGGTACTTTGATGGCTACGTCACAGTGACCTAGCCTCGGCGCCAGAATTCACTGTTTCAAGTCAGCCAGCTGCAGCGCTGCATGAAGTCAGTCCATGTCAAACACACCTAATGTTTCGTTCTTCTGCCAACCGAGTCTTCGGATACATTTTTTGTTCTTCTGCCAACCGAGTCTTCGGATCAATGATTCGTTCATCTGCCGACCGTGTGTTCGGGTACGAGTCTTTGGATAATTTTTCACGTGACCTGCATAGGCTCAGTACTGGTAGCTAGAGGAAACAGAAATTATTTGTTAATTTTCCGACTGGGTCTTAGGGTACGAGTCTTTGGATAATTTTTCACGTGACCTGCATAGGCTCAGAAGAGGAAACAGAAAGGATTTGTTTAACTCATTCACTTTCGCGTGACTGCTAGGTTTAGTATAGTAAGAAATGAACGAATCATTCACGAATGACACATCACTGCCACACACAAAATGCAGGGATTTGTCACTCGTGTTTGTCAGGTTGCAAATAAATGTGATGGGATTAAAGATGTTGAATCTCGTGACATTTATTTGTGAATCACAAAATACATTTGTCAATAGCGTGACATTTATTTTTGAATCACGACAATACATTTCTGAATCGCATTACATTTGTTTATGAATTATGAAACTAATCCAACTCCATACAGTTTAACCTAAACTTTAGGACCTAGAATTTCGAATCTTCAGCACTCCCCTTACTTAAAACAAAATTCCCAGATTTGTTTTTAAATTGGTGAAACTATCTGACTACTAACCTATGTCCGACGAGTGCCCATTTTACAGCAGCACATTCTGAGTGTTACAAACTGCCCTTCGATCTAGCTAGTCTGGTTAACATTTCTCTCCTGTCTGCAAGCACTAAAATAATATGGACAGATGAGGGAAAATTGAGCACAAAGGGGACACTTATTAGCTGTAGGGCTATCTATCTTGCTTCCAACTTTTTTTTTACAACCCAGTCATTTGGAGCAGATAAACATCTAAAAACCTGCAGGGCTACAGCAGACCCAGGGACCAGGATCAATGACCAGGATTGAGAGAGGCTGATTTAGAGGGAGTATAAGCGAAGCTGACAAACTTGAACACGCTTTTCCCTATTTACAACAT
Organism: Hypomesus transpacificus; assembly: GCF_021917145.1. Classification (NCBI taxonomy): domain Eukaryota; kingdom Metazoa; phylum Chordata; class Actinopteri; order Osmeriformes; family Osmeridae; genus Hypomesus; species Hypomesus transpacificus. The sequence continues at coordinate 975,198 of NW_025814041.1, forward strand.
GGATAGCCGGTAACATGGTAACAACACGTAGACGCTGAGTGGGAAACGGTGCAACAGAGAAAGATTTTGTTGTCTTGGCCAGAGAACATAATGTCAGTCGATTTGGATGTGATTCTTATAATAGGCACATCTCAACCCAGGGCGTTAGCATGAGCGAAGTAGGGCTCGGCCAACTTGTGTTTTTCAGGTGGTAAGCTACATCATATTCAACGTCAAATTATGAAAAATAAACCGTTGTTGGCAGTATTTGCATTCAACGTTTTTCGAGTCACCCGGTAATTTGTAAATGTACTTTAATGAAATGCTGCCATATCACAGATTTCTTTGCCATTTTGACTTATAACACCGACAAAGTAGGCTATGGCAGAGTTTGTAGTTCGGCAGCCAATTGTGCTCGTGCCGTGTGCAAAATACCAAACCAAAATAAAGTGCAGATTAACGAAAGGGAAAACAATTACACCTTTTCTTTTAAATATATATTTTTAGAGTTGCTTTATTTGTCTTAGATAATATAATCTACAATTTCCGTAGAACATTTCGTTAATTCAGCAATGATGACACAAGCGGGAATCAAATCTCACACTGCCATACGGCAGTAGTCGACCAAGAGAATATCGACCAGAAAATCGACTAGTCGACTGAGTGGGGACAGCCCAAATTTTTACACAGGATTGCCCAATTTCTTTATTTTCATGCAACTATGTGAGGCTGGGACATAAACTATCACCATCCCCTCTTGCAGGGTGACAAGAATCGCAGGGAAATGAGAGGAGCACTGTTTCATTATACACTTCACTCTTAATATTTTGAAGTGTAAATGATCAGCAACAAATGTAAACGTTTTAATCGATGTAATCTTCATAAATAAGTATGTATAGGATGAATTCGGGAAACCTAGGACATTGGGTAATGTGGGACACATAAACTCAAGAGCGTTTTCTTCCCTGCTATGACAATGTCTAGTCCTCAGAAATTTGACTATAGGTTTAGCATGGATGTTATGTGACTGATATCACAATACGTGATTGGTATGTGTCACAGGTCAGGGCACTAGTCAATCATGAAGCCCTGCTTATTTAAATTACTGAAATATTACTTGTACAATTTAAGTTGCAAACATCTGCAACGGACGTAAGCCCACCTAACAATTTCCCCAGAAATTGTACCCTCTCTAGTTTTTCAATTGCAATGCTCGTTAAATTTACAATGGGAGTGTGTCATTCTTAATTGGTCATCCTGTCTGACAATAGAGCCACCTTGACATGTGCTTTGTACGGTGGCCCTGAAGTGCAGATCACACCCCCTAATATGAGTACATCCCCCCCAATTAAAGCACTCCCCCCCAATACGAGTCAACTCCCCCCAAATCGGATGACTTGTTCACCTACCCCCAATACAAAAACACGCTCGCCCAAATGGAAAACGACATTACATTAACTCAAAAACACATTACATTAACTCTGAACGGAAAGGGTAGGTACTACACTTCAGCGCTGATTGGATGCAGTAGGCTAACTAACAAGAAATAAGAAATTGATCGACAAAAGTACAAAATGCAATAACCTGACAGAGTTACGTGCACCAGGACATTTATTTGGGTATCGAAGCATGTAGCATAAGCTACGTATGCAAAAGAATAAATTGTGTGTTAAACGTAAACATCTAGTCCACCTAACTCTGTCATTATCATGAACTTGATCGTTTTGGTTGGAAGGAAAGAGGAAACATTTGTGTTAACAATTCAGAATCATGACACTACTCTTTATTTTAATCAGGGTCATTCCTATGAAATTATCTCAGATATGCTGTTAACGTTTCACACAAGTAGCCAATGCGCACGCTAAAAACCCAGTTGAAGGAAGCAGGAATTTTCAAAAGAAAAAACTAATAGTCCACTACAGAAGAACGAAATGCCACAATGACAGAGTAACGTGGACCAGAATAGTGGTTTGGCTATCGATTTTTACATTTAACACGAAATACTTTTGCCTAAGTAGCCTACTATTTGCTACATTCTTCGATAGCCAAACAAATGTTCTGGTGCACGTAAATGTCAGGCTATTGCATTTTGTACTTCTGTCGATCAATTTCATATTTTTTGTTAGTTAGCCTACTGCATCAAATCAGCGCTAAAGTGTAGTACCTACCCTTTCCATTCAGAGTTAATGTAATGTGTTTTTGAGTTAATGTAATGTCGTTTTCCCTTTGGGGGAGCGTGTTTTTGTATTGGGGGGAGTCATCCGATTTGGGGGGAGTTGACTCGTATTCGTGGGGAGTGTTTTCATTTGGGGGATGTACTCATATTAGGGGGTGTGATTTGCATTTCAGGGCCACCGTAGCTATGCTATTTAGCTATTGACTGTTTAAAAGATGCTGTAAAGTGGAATTGAACATCAGCTTTAAGTTCATCACACCACACAAGACTGTGTTGTTAACTACACATCCAAATTTGAATGAAAAAAACCACTGACAAGTTTGTTAAATTAAGCTTTGAAATCGGGAGAAAATCAGCAGTCTTCTCTGCTTGAGACTGGGCATGTCACTGAAGGAGCAGAAGCTCCGACCCCTTGAATTTATTGAATTTAGCAACAACAGCAATACTAGCTAAATCAATTGCAGATTTCAGAACAGACCTGCAGTCTTTGAGTGTTTTATGTGTTAATTACTTTGTCTTTGCATTGTACCAGCTGAGTAAGAATGCAACCGTCTGGGATCTGACGTAGATAGGTCGCTGTGACATAGATAGGTCGGGTTTTTGCCCTGCCTATACAAAACCTGAGCTGAAAACAGGAGAGAAACTGTTCAATGTTTTAACTCCACATTTTAGTGCGACAAAGTTTTCGTGCTTTGCACATGCTTTCAGGAACTCATTTCACACGTATATAATGTACTAAAAAGCAAATCATCAAATATGCTTTACAGCATGTTTAAAAAAGCGCATAAAGCTGGTAGGTTGGCTATGTCAAGCTAGCGTGCTAGCTCAACCTCATGGTCTGCTTGGTACAGTGGTGCTTACCGCCTGTCTCGTGGTCAGTGGCTCGTCTTTCACTAGAGATGGTGATCACAAGACACCACGTAACATCGGCCATTGTCTTTCTAGGTTGTTAGATAAGTATTAATGAACTTTGCTTATGTGGTTCTATTAGATTAGTCCTGTCCCTGCAAATGTATTTAATTAGGTTGTGAGAATTTGAGTTACAGGTTAAATACATTATGATGAAGATTAGTATATTATTGTTATTGTTACTATTTTTATAGAAAAGCACAGAACACTTCTTGGGAATTACAATGACCTGACAGCAAACTCAACCAAAAAGAAGGGGACATTGCCTGCTGGTGAGGGTCCTTCAACAAATAAGCAGTTGAAACTTGAGGACATCAAAGCCTCTCAGAAGAGCACAGATCTGGCTGTGCTGAACTTTGTTGTCCAGGGTTTGCACCCTTTTGTTGTAGTAGAGCAGCCTGGCTTCATTGCTTTAATGCAGCATATTCTGCCAAGTTACAGAGGGATGTCACATACAACCTTGAGGGACAGAATGGAAAATAACACAAAGCAAATGAAAGCCAGAGTGACAAATGCGATGGAAAACATCAAATACATCGCAACAACCACAGACTGTTGGACAGCTCATAGACAGAGCTTCATCGGAGTCACTGCCCACTGGATCGAGCCTGATGGCTTAGAGCGATGTTCTGTTGCTCTGGCTTGCAAAAGGCTTAAAGGAGGACATACATTTGATATACTAGCCGGGGCCCTTAATGACATCCACACCGAGTACAACATTCGGGATAAGATTGTGAGGACCACGACTGACAATACCTCAAATTTTATAAAGGCCTTCAGGGTTTATGCTGGTGAAGAGGGAAGTACAACTGAAGAGAAGAGGGAAAATGGGAATGACAGTGAGAAGGATGATGAAGATCTGGAGGTGCAGACAGAGGCCGTTGAAGTGGAAGCTTTAATGGAAGAGGATGACTGCTCTGAATACCAACTACCAAAGCATCACCGTTGTGCCTGTCATCTGCTGAATCTGATATCAACAGTGGATGCCAAAAAAGCAGAGTCAAAGGATGGCTACAGAAAGATCTCCCGCGCAGCATTTGCCAAGTGCTTAGCTCTCTGGAACAAGACTGCCCACTCATCTACTGCTGCAGAGGTAGTTGAAAAGGAGTGAAAGCTGCAACTCATCCGCCCAGTAGACACAAGGTGGAACTCTCACTTTCTTTCAGTTGAAAGAATACTGAGAATAGTTAGAGAGAGTGGAGAAGGAGCAATCAGAGCGGTTACCATTGCACTCAAAGTCCCCATGTAAGTATGGCTCGGTATGTATGGTTGACTAATCATGTACACTTCATTCAAGTCAACTGCAGTAGAGTAGCCTATTTAGGGTTCCTCCGGTAGGAAAAAACCTATTGTTTTTGTTAGTTTTCTTATTATTAGGGTTCCTCCGTTAGGAGGAAACCTATTGTTTTTGTTAGTATTCTTATTCTTATTATATTTCTCTGCTAAATGGCCCAATAGCTCAAAAAGTCCTGGACCCGATTTTTTCCAATTTGGCCCAATGATACAACAGGTCACTCATTACTCCCAGACGGCTAGTGGCCCATGTGCGCCCTTAGGTGGCGCTATAAAACACGCCCAAAGTCTACGTCATTCCCCAGCGCCCCATTACTCCAAAAAGCCTGAACATTGGTATACATGCCTTATTTCTCATGGGAAACAAAAAAGTCTCAAGGACCCATATTGTCAGACTTTTGAATTTTCTTGTACTGTCCAAATTTGGTACAACCTTCAAAACCCTTCTACTCATAAACCATATACCCATTCGACTTGAAATTAGTTACAGATATGTAGAATACATGTCTTTACATAGGGTGACATGGAATAAGAAATGCAATACAAAATGGCTGAAAGAAGTGTATTTATGTAAAAGTCCAAATTGCCTCAATATTTTTTTGTAAATATTTTGTTTTTAAAACCTAATAGGGTTCAAGACTACATCACTCTCTAGTACCATAAACAATTTCACCTTGGTATGTCAATATATGATTGAATTCAATTGAATTGCTCCACAGTGCGCGCGCTCCAAATTCTCACAGACTCATC